>NW_027106205.1:390631-392411 GCF_000696795.3 Halyomorpha halys | reverse complement strand
CTCTCTCTCTCTCTCTCTCTCTCTCTCTCTCTCTCTCCCCCTCTCCCTCTCCCCCCTTCCCCTTTTTCTTTAAAAACTAAGGGAAAAATATTTTTATGTCATATTATAACATATGAGTTTCTCGATTTCGAAGAGTCTGACATTACAACATCTGTTATTTGTCAAAAGCATTTTCAAATAAAAATAAACATGGGATTTTCTATTATGAAGAGACTGTTCTTTTTTCGCGTGTGGTTTTAGGTGT
The DNA here is from genome assembly GCF_000696795.3 of Halyomorpha halys. Classification (NCBI taxonomy): domain Eukaryota; kingdom Metazoa; phylum Arthropoda; class Insecta; order Hemiptera; family Pentatomidae; genus Halyomorpha; species Halyomorpha halys. The sequence goes on along the minus strand of NW_027106205.1, from coordinate 392,167 downwards.
TCTTTGAGTATAAAATAGGATTTTCTTTTCTCTTCTGTGATAAAAACATATTCGAAAAGGGCCATTACTCTAGCTACTCACTGAGACATCTCCATTTAAGAAGAGAACGAAGAAGAAAATGGTTGAAAGGAAGCGGAGATGAGACAACATATCACTCAGTCCCTTATATCTATTCAACTCTCCTCGTCTTTCAGTCTGGACCGCAAAGAGCGTTTTCTTTCTAACTTCAATGTTTAATATTTTTGTCTTTGGAATAAAAGGTGATATTATTTAAACGTATTATAATATACAAACTTAATTCTTACATTGTTAAATAGTATAACTTTGTACAAGGTTCAAATTACCATATTACATGGAATAAATTAGATGGTTATAATTTTTACAATAAACTGTATAATTAAAACAAAACCCTTATTAACCATCAGCTATGAAGCTTTTAGGATTCGTACAGTCTTTTGTACAATAGTTGTGAAATGAGGGGATTTGTTTTGCGTGTACGCTTAGCCACAAGTTTTATCTTCCAATCCAACCAAGGACCTATTATATACTACTTTATTGAGGCTTGTGTGCCTTAAAATCGATCTAAGTTTTGATTTTTCTTGGTTAATTACTATTACTAAGAATAATTAAAAAAACATTGTTTATATTTTTAATCCCAAATAAATAAGGTTGGAGTAATATTAAAATGTGATCGAACAATTATCAAAATCAATGTTTTACTTCATTCACTAGCTGTAATATATATATGTATATATATATATATTTTGAGAATCTCACTAAATTATTTTTATAACATTGACAAGACAAAGTAAACAACTCTGCATTAAAGGCCGAAGTGGGATGGCCCAATGGACTTGGCGAAGTCATCAGTCACCGAACAGAATGGAGCGAATCGGAGGTTTTGAGTAAGTTGCCGTCATTTGGAAGTAACTTTGGAATAAAAGGGACTAGAGTTAGTAAGTGTGGTTACTAAGTTAACTGAGAGGGTTGAAGAGTACCTTGCAAACAGCCCTGCTCCCTAAGCGAAGATAAATTGGAATTTACCTTCCAACACTTTGCCGCACTTTTAAGATAAACAGACAGATTATAAAGTCAATCTAAATTCTGTCTTAAGAACTTGTTAATGTTACTGTTATTTTCTGCTGCTTAATTCTAACCAGATGCAACTTCTTTATTTTCGATTGCTGGTTCGAATCTTCGTTTTCTAAATTTCCTAAATTATCTCAGGGTCACAATCTTGTATAAGGTCAAAAAAAAATCATACACAATTGGTTATTGTTAAGCCACCTCAAATCGACATAGTCTCCTTGTTGGAAAGCTTAACTAAAAAAAATCAAATTAATGTTAAGCCACCTCAAATCGACATAGTCTCCTTGTTGGAAAGCTTAACTAAAAAAAATAAACACTGGCTCGGACAAAACATTTATTCGTAAATTAACTTAAAAGACATAAATTAAATTGAAAACAAAGAAACCTTTTAATAACAAAAAAAAAAACTCCCTATGAGAACAAATTACAAAAAAAAATGGCTAATTA
>NW_027106205.1:378193-385056 GCF_000696795.3 Halyomorpha halys | reverse complement strand
CTCATTATTAGAAAAATTCTTCACACATTCTTCTTTTATTTTTAAAACAAAAACATACTTGTCATGTGTTAAATTTATTAACAGCTGATTAAAAGAAAACAAAAAAAAAAGATTTACATTTTAATTAATATACATATACATATATATGGCGTTAACAGGTTATAATAACACTAAGTACACAAATAAATGATGGTTTTTCTTAGAAAATATAATCCGATTAATACATCTAAAAAGTACTTTAACGATTGGACATTATCTACTCTCGGACTGTCATCCCATTCTCTGAAAGATACTAACTATAAACTGTCACAAAGCGCCGTCCTCAACTTACTGATTTTTTTATGTGAAGAAAGTTTATTATAATTAAAATTTATGGATTTTATATAAAATATCCAACATCCGTCTGTCCTTTAATTAAGAACTTTCTATTATTGATAATTCTACATACTTTTTTTAAAAAAATAATTATTGTCTTTTTTCTTGTTGGTTTTTGTTTATCATATATTTATTGCATGTTTAAAAAAAAAATAAATTGTAAAATTAAAAAAAAAAAAATTATAATTTCTATTTAAAATCTAGTCATTTTTATTATAAATAAAATATATTTATTAATATTATTTGCTCATAACATTCAACCATTCAATATTTTCTAGTTAATTACTTTCAATAATTGATGTTAGATATTCTATAATGTTCTACGTACTGACTTCATGTACCTTACCAGTCTTCCATACATTTAGTTTTATTTTATTGTATCTCTTAGTTCTTATTTTTATTTACCGTTTTCATCTTCATTAACATTTTAGATTGATCTACAGTTTTTTTTTTTACTTATTATATATACGGATATATATTAAAACTTATTTCCCCATATGTATTTTATAAGTTACCTCCTCTTTTTTTTTTTTTTGTTCAGTAAGTGCTTATGAGCTTATTTAATTTAATGTACTATTTAATTCTGTGTTACTAAGTTTTGAAAAAATTACTCAATGTAATATTTGTATTTTCTTCTTTGTATTTTTAAAAATTATTTGTACTGTATTTGTCTATTTTTTCTAATATAACTCTAATTTTAAGTTATGTTCATATTTCTCATACACTAGTAAAAAAAAAAAGAAAGGAAATTGTGAAGAATTGTAAACAATAAAATAATTATTCTAATCTATTATAATTAGAAAATATAATCAATATTCACTCTTTAAAAAATAAAAGTATTTAGCAAAAATGAACGATAGAAAAGAAAGAGAAATCTCACTTATAGATTACCTTTATGTCGGAGTTTCAGTAATATTAATAAAATGATGAAAGCTCTACCAGTTTATTATTAATATTACTACATCAAATTAATTGTTATTGTCATCAACCCTTTCGATCAGAGGCTGGAGGGGAGAGATGGTAATGAAACCGTTGCGGTCAATCCCACCCGCAACACAGTGCTGTATTCCAGGATAACAGCCTATATTAAGCCCGGGCGTAACTCCTACCCAAAGGTTTACTTTTTAGTACATTTTAGACACTGCGTTTTAATAAATCACTGAAATATAAATTAATAACTTTCTTAAAAAATTTATATTAAAAAATGTGTATCCTTGATATTTTATATCTGAAGATAAGTAGAAGGAAAAAGTATGGAAAGATATAATCAAATTAAAAGTAATTCAATTTATTTTTGATTTTGGCTAATATTCCATGTTAAATAAATTTATTACTAAAAATTTACAATATGTCTAGGTACAGTTTCACTCTTACTTTCTTTTTGTTTTCCTTAAGCCAGAAGTTCTACTAGCATAACGTTTCTAAGCGTTGATTTTTATTGTGTATAAAGGAAGCTTATGAAGATAAAAAAGTACTTTCGATTAAATACTATCTTTAAAATTTCAAATTCAAAATCATTTGTTAAGGTTAATGAAAAAAGTATTCTCTATCAGAGTTTTATATAAACAGCTAAGATCATTAAAAGACAAAAAATAGTTTCACTGTATCTCTTAAATATTATAAAATATATTTCTAGAGTCATAAACATCGTAAATATATTGCTGCTTTTATTTAATAGTGCCAAATATCGCTAAAAACAAAACAAAAAAAAATTGGATTATTTGTTCTAATATGGTCATCCTACAGATTGTCTCAAAGTAAACCCACTCTACTGTATAATCTATGGAATACATCAAGCACAAAAGGAAAATTAAACTTCTTTCTGTCAGATGTGCCACTAATAAAACAAAGTATCTATATATTGTTTCACTCTGGTTCCCACAGAAGTAGGTTCAAGGGATTTCGACAAAAGTGTCCTTTTTAGTCGGAAAGTATCCTGAAAATGAGAAAAAAAAAGGGAAATCATTTTTTTTAAGAAACTCTTCTATTACTACTAATTGTCCGACATTTAGTTAATAACTAGTCGCCAACGCGTTTCTATACTATCAGAAATAAATAGTTTATAAGAATAAGCAATGTACGAGAGAAAATGAATAAGTTTAACTAAATAATTCTAAAACAAAAAAAGTTATACAAATAAAATTTAAAAAAATGTTTTAGACACAACAGTAATATATATATATAACTTGGAATGTCATGTCGCGAAATATTCATTTGAGATGTTAATCATATTAATGAACTTTATTTTTTATATATACTGCTTGGTAATACTTATGGTTATTTTAGAGAAAGAAACCAATTATAACTTATTATCTAATCAAGAAAAACTAATTCTACGTGTTATTACTTTGTTATTTAGTAAAGCATGGCACTCAAAATATGTTAATTATAAATGAAAGTATTACAGTAGTATAATAATGTAAAAAAAGAATATTTAATTTTCAAGATTAATTACAAATATAAATAATTTTTAATTAAGTAAGAAAAAAAAATTAATGTAGAGCCTAAAAAAAGAGATTAGAACATTGTACAAACAAGAATACGTATTGTTCTTCTTATTTTAATTTCCAACTCGGACTAACAGATGGCCACATCTCTGGACAATAATTAAAGCAAAATACGGGTTTCACACATTTCGCTGCTGGCACACGTACTGGTGGGTGTACACAACCCCCAAACTTCTAATTAAACATCTGACCTACAGTCATAGGGTTAGACTTGACTCCTTCCAAATAAACGTTTGCCAACTGTGTCGAATTCATGTCATATTGTACGATGATATTTCAGCTCCTTCTTATAGCTCTTACTCTTTTAAGGTAAGATAAGGTTAAAAACCTTATTTTTCTGACATTTTATAACTATTGTCATTTGAGAAATGGAAAACAAAAAAAAGTTAAGCAGTATCATGTGGATATTTTCACTACATCTGGAGAATTTCAGAAACTGGTGGCTCATAGTCATTGATACTCAACAAATCTACTTTAATTTTGTGTAATAATTTTGAAATTTTTGTTGAAAACATCACAACAAGATTTTTCATCGATTTCAGTTTAATAGATTTAATAACAAAACCAAAATAGTTTTATTTTTAGTAACCAGAAACTCTTTATATAAATAAATTTTATCTTCAACTTTTAAAAAAATAATACAAACATAAACGGTGTTCTATGTCCAACCATTTAAAACGTATTTCTACATTTCTAAATCTAAAAAGGAACTCGAACAATCGAGAGAAAAACTTCAATGCAATTCTGTTCCCCACAAAATTATTTTTTTAAAAAATTATTAATTAAATTAATTAATTATTTGATTGAATACAGACTGCTCCTACTACATATGTCTCTAAATAGTCAGGTACACGTTTGACTGAATAGTTTTAAAAGAAAAAATTTATTTTAATTTTTATAAAAACTTTATAGAGTTTCCTGTAAATTTTTGAATATTTCAAAACATAAGATTTAACTTACACCAATTTTACATTCAACGGCTTTGTTCAATTAGAATATTTAACAGAGCCCAGCGAGCATTTTTCAACGATTCATTTTTGGACTGTAGATTACGTAATGTGATTATATATTAAGTATCATCACTTTAAAGTCTGGATCTTGAGAACCGCAATGCTCTTATGTAATTAGCAACAGAAAATTACTTCACTTGAATGCATTATAATATTCGAATGATCAGAAGTATTTATAATTAATATATCATTTTAATAATATAATCTATAAAGGTTTAATAATAGTTGAATCATCACGTATGATAGTCCATTTTATACTGATAATGATTTGGAGAACACGGTTATGAACACATCTATGGAATCGTTTACTGGTATCATATAAAATATTATATGTTTTAGTTTAATCATGTAATATTATTATATGTTTATTATTACAACCATTATCAAAACCAATTAGCAAATAATTAATACTAATGTTGTTCCTCATATGGGATGTAAAAGACAATTAATTTAACCCCTACTTGATGACTAGCAAATAATTTAGAGATTTATGAATTTTGTCCAACAGTGATTTACTATCCATCATATTCTAGGATAGAGGTCACTGCTCACTAATAAGCAAAATGAAGCTTATGAATATGTAACGACATGATGTATACCATTCAGGCGAATTGTGGAATAGCAAAGGAGGCTTTGTGGACATTAATATGAAAAATAATTGAACAGTTTTTGAACCAAAAGGTTCACGGACCGGACATATCGTCGATTTGGAAGACCACTGTTACAAATCAAAATAAATTGTTTTTATATTTTACAATTAAATGACTGCGATTCGTGTATATTTTTATGTGGCAGAGAGTCACAAGTTGTAATTCTTACTGCGCCATCTACCAGGCATAAAATTATAGTCAAATTGCAGTCGTTTCATTGTAAAAATATAAAAATGAATTATTTTGAGTTGTGGCAGCCTTTTTACAAACCAACGATAAATGTATTTCAGAGGCTACATGCTTATTATATATTTATTTTTTTATTGCTATTAGGGGTTTTATTTATTTATCTCGTAAAAATATGTTCGTGTTCGTTTCAGTTGAATAAACATTAAGCAAGGGATCTTACACTCGAAAAACTTTGAAACATTCTAGTTGTTTAGCTCAGGACTCAAAGAGCAAATTTAAAGTAACTCTATTACCAGCAAGGGTTAGTGGTGGGGGAAGTGGGGGTGATAAGAGCTGTGGTTTCACAAGATAAGAGAAAAAACAAATGGGCAGAAATACAGCTGAGCTATGACTTCATTATGACCACGATAATACTATCTTCTCATCTACGTCAGTAATGTGACGCCAAGAGAGAACGTGATTCACTTTAGGTATGCCCTTATCTAGTCCTCATTACTGCGATAGGGTAAACCTCTTATACAGTGGTAGCAAGAAGGCTTTGCTTGGTAATTTTTTTTTTATTTTTAAGAAATTCTTCTGTTGGAAGGTAAAAGAAATATTTTAAAGGATGGTATTTAGTTTACTGATATTTTTGTAACTACAGCTTAATATTATATTATCGAATTATATATATATATAGCTATTTTAAAATAAACAACAAAAAAATCAAAATTTTAATATGATAAAATCTAATCTAAACATTACTTTTTTAGTATGTACAAGATATTCATAATTTACCTCAAAGTGATGCTTAAGTGTAAGATTTATATACGTATTCGTCTATGTACTTCCAAGGTCTTCTAAAATAAAACTGAAATAGTTGTTCGTCTTCTTTTTAAAGAGCTTGGAGGCCATCCAACTTTTAACAAGAGACCTCATTTCAAGAGTTATCTATCAAAACAAATATTCGGCAGATAATAATTCTGTACATAAATCTGGAACTCATTATTTCGTTTCAATTAAACTCGTTTATTATCTAAACCTGAGCACAGCATCTTCACTAGGTCCCTTAATTTCTTTCTCAGATCAGTTTAGTATATTAATTTATCACAGGAAATCTGATCCTTCCTTTAGTTCGTGCACTGAAAGTATATTGGCAACATTAAGCACGAAGTCTTTAAAATTTTCCTTTTGCCTTTTAAAAATATTTTATAACTACCTTCAAATGGCCTAATTTAATATGAAGAGTAGCTACGAGAATCGTTTTAGAAGAAAATACTTTTCATGGTGACTTGCACATAAACGTAACATAAAGCAGTAATGATGATTGGTGTTTGGATTTTAGAGTCACACCGATGTTTTATTCTCATTGAAATTCTCTTACAGAACCGTGTTACATCGAAATTACTGAAGCCTCGTTTCATGGTCAATTTTAAACGTCTCACAAATAATCCTCGTATATAATATTACGGTCATTTCTTAATCTTAGCAAGTATTCATGATGTGCACTGAGTGACCACCAGAATTCGCTTATTTTTGTTTCATTATACGGTAGCATTTTAGCCTATGAGATAGTATTATGTTTCGAAAAGGTATCACTTAAAATATATCGGCTTTAAGAATGAGTCATTTTTTAAAATTTTATGCTTTTCTGAATATATTTTGCTTCCTCGCTACCAAAAGTAGAAAAACTTTGTATCATATAGGAAATAAGGAATCGTCTATGTTCTCAGATTTGAAACTTTTCAATCGTATTATACAACCTAAACAAGCAACAAATAGAATTATTAAAATTAAAGTTACATTATTATTTGAATCCACACATTGGATTAATTATCCACACATAGATTAGATTGAATTAATTATTATTATATCTTTTTTAGTTTAGAGCAGTAAATAACAATTTATAATTTAAATATTATAATATTATGTAATAAAATGGGTAAATGTAATATATGATGTCACTATACCCTTTATTAACCAGTTTCACAAAAACTGTATTGTCGGATTGGGCAATTTACTTTAATTCAAATGATAATTTAGAATGTTCAGCGGTGTTCAACTTTCAAGTTATGATACAAAATAGAAAGAGAACCAGCCTAAATTCTACATTTTTTGTTCAAATATGGGTAAAGGTACAGACTGTATTATAT
>NW_027106205.1:367304-377807 GCF_000696795.3 Halyomorpha halys | reverse complement strand
TACTTTTATAAATAAAATAATTTTATTAAATAGTTATGAATTAAAAAGTATGGCCATTGCCATCCTCTCGTTCATTATTGTTGTAAGAACTTTTAATATTGCAATAATTTCTCCGTCTGATTACGGCTTAGTCTCTTCATCAAATACATCTTCAATTTTTAGATTGTGGCTCATTACATTTAAATATTAACACATATATTAATTTCCTCGTTGAAAGAATAAATAAATAAGGCTGTTTAACTTGTCATTTACTACCGATAAGATCGTTATAAAGTCTGAATCTATTTATAATTTACATTATATCATTTTATAGAATCAATTTTTCACATATTTTCGATTTTATCTAAAATAACTCAAACGATTTTGATTAAACTTGGCCTGTCAATGTGCAACTAAATAGTTTTTAATATCAGATAGATCTCATCCTCATTTAAATAATTTCAGTCCGCAGAAGCTATGAATTTCTTAAAACACTTTTGTTTATTTAAAAAAATAATAACTGTTCTAATTGTTAGCAATGATAAACGATAAATAAATTTTTTAAAAAATAAATAATTTATGAGCGAATAATGGAGAAAAACTAATAACATCCGATTCGGATGGAAAAACTGAAACCGCTTTCCCCAGTGCATCAAGTTTTCGTTATGTTTTGTTAAACTGTTCTATTCTTGGGAGGAATTTCATATAAAATTTATAAACGTTATTCTCACCTCGAGAAACCCTGAAATACGAATTTTTATTACAACAGAAATTACAAATTTTGTGTTCAAGGTTTTCTCTGAACAAAAAATGTGATGGTTTTAATTTTTGTTCTTTGAAAATAAAAAAAAAATAGTAATAACTTCAACAAGAGCCCACCAATGGACACAAAACTTCACACAAAAAAGTGTTATTGTAGTTGCATAACCATTGTATTTTCTCTCATTTAATTCAGTGTATTATACTTTAAATATTTCTCACTTTTTCCCTGAATCTTGTATAAGTCTCAAATATTTGTAAAATGAATCAAAAATATATTAAGTAATACTATTTTAATTGGGAGCGCGGTGGCACAGTGGTAAGGCACTATTTTTCTAGCTCCTAGGACCCAGATTCGAATCTAACTGTAGTAGATAACTATTTTATGTTACACTGTTGCCATGAGTCAATCCTGTGTGATCTTGAGCCCTCCTGGGGTCCATCTAGCCTCGTTAACTGGGTACCTTCGATAGGGGAATATCTCGCGGTTGAAGTGAAAAAATCACCTCCTTGTATAGCCGTAGTTCTAAAAACTACTTCCTTACAAAGTACTGAAGCCATGACCCTTCATGGGTAGTGGCGGTTCATATCATTATAATTAACAATATTTTAACTAGTTCATTGTTTCATATTCATTTATTAAGGTATTAAATCATGGCTATAGTTTATTTATTTGTTTTTCTAGTTTTATAATTATAACATAGAAGCAGTACAATCCAAAATTATGTTACTGCAAGATTGCTTGATTAAATGAAATAAAAAATTGCATAAAAAACAAGTTAAAAGGTTAGTTGATCTAAAATTCATGGGTAGGCATGTCTTATTTTGCATAACATAAAAGAATTTAAATAAATCTATATAACTTTCTGTGTTATTTTTATCCCGGTGGTTATTCCACTTAAGCACATGGACAGGTTACCACACTTCTATTTTTATAAAAGGGTTAATTAATTTATTTTTATTACTAGGTCGTAATAAAAAGAAATGGAAAATATTTATTTGAGATTCAGTAAATCAGTTGAATCGGAAAGCCTTTATTCCGACAGAATCAATGCTCAACGCGCTCTGTTGTTATGTAAAAACATTTAATTAATGCGTTAGTACTTATAAATTAGGAAATAACATGGAACAGGTGCTAGATTATAGTAAATTATTTTCTCCAAATACCGATTTTTCAGAACATAAAACTATTGCAATCTAATATCTTCCGTTGAATAACCGCAGGGCTGGGGATGAAGTGATTTTCAGGGAACTGGGCCAACCCAATTCATGGCGAAAAAGTGATTCACTGTCATGATTTATGATAAGGCGGAAAATCAATTCAGGAATTACGAGCGTTGGCCACAAAATACCCTCCTCAGCGGCTTAACACTAGCGGGACTGAGCAGTACTGCTTATAATATTATCATTATTGGCTTACCTTTTTGCACCTGAAGAGCGCTATGATGGTAATGAGGTTGCCTGGGATGCCCACCATCATGAAGAGAAGACAGAAGAGAGTGGCTAGGTTGAGGAGGCTGGGCGGGTAGCCGTAGAAGAGCTCTGCCTCAAGCTCCGGGTCAGCCAGCTGCTCGGGGGCTGTCCGGTTGGTGGCATTCAGCAGGGCCGGCAAGGTCTTGGGGCCCTCCTCGCTCTGGCCCCCGAGGATCGAGGCCTGGAGGATGAGGTCACTGTAGTCCATGTAGTCACCCGCTAGCCCCATCCCTCCTTCCCACTGAGCTCCACCATCCGAGGGGTTCTGCGGGCAGGAAGCCAAGGTCAATTAGGAAAAAAGTACAATATTTTCTGTTCAAACCGCTCTCTCCACTACAGCAGTTCGATGCATAACTTACAGCCTATAGTACATATATCTGCAATTAATTTGAAAATGTAGTTTCATTTACACTTAATACTGTTCTAAAACTCTTAATAATAAACTAATAAATTGGCGGATCAAGTCTGTTGCCAGGTTTATTCCTCTAATTCCTATTACAAACGCAATGGGTAGTTTACGATTTTATCAGTTGGCCGAATTATGGCGTTACAGATGCATTATTTATTTATTTTTTTATCATCACTGTTTTCGGTTGGATCCACCTTTTAGGATTTAAAAGCGAAAACGGAAAGAAAGACTTAAAATTTCAATTTCATTAATTTATCGAACGATGTAACTGCTTAGTAATCGTTTTAGCACACACAGAAACACTTTTCAGTGTTAAATGCAATACATACGTAGTAATACTATACCTAAGTTTTGGAAAGAAAAATCGGTTTCTTTTGGTTTTCATTGGATCGCAGTTTGTTAATTTATGTCTGGTATATTTAATAAGTTATGGTTCTCATTAGATTCACAATTTAGTTTTAATTTCTTACATTATAATTTTTTTGTTGGGATGGATCATTAAGAAGTTATTACCCAAGCACACCCCCCCCCCCCACAAACAAAAACTAACTAATTCGATCCTTTATTTAATTAGCTAAATAGTTAGAGTTTTAGAACCACTTGAGATGCGTTTCTATTTTAAGTTTTATATGAACTATTTTTTTATAATGATTTACAGACATATATTCTAAGGGCTGAATTATATGTATCAGGCAGCTGTACAAAAACCACTCAAAAATCTAGTAACGAGCTCGTATTATACAACTTTCATACCATGCTAAATACATTCCTAAATTTTGAGTACATTGGTTGGCTCATGTAGAAGTTATTACAATTTTTGTTATTTCGAAAAAAAAAAATCTGAAATCTAGGAAAGGCAAAAAATATAAAATAATTTTTTTTATTTTTCTGTTTTAGTTTTTTATTCGTATGTTAGAATTTTTCGAAATGGGAATAACAAATTCAAATTGTTCCCGCCAAGAATAGAACAGTTTGACCAAATACAACGAAGCCATAATGCAACCGGGAAAGTTCGGGCGTTCTCGGTTTTTCCGTTATTATCCCATTTTATTTTTCCGTTTATCTCCTTTAGTTGATCACAAAATTCTTTAATATTTATAATTTTTTCATTTTACTAACAATAGGAACTGGTTTTTTTTTCAAATAAACAAAATTAAAAAGACACTTTAAGGAAGTATTTTTTCAAAATTCGTCATTTAAGCTCTAATAATTATTTTGTGGTAGAACTAATATGTGAATTCAAATTTAATTAATCAAATAAAAATGTGTACTTTTTATGTTTATTAATAGTGATTTCCACAAATTGAAACTTTAATAAGTTTTATATTTAAATTAAATATTAAAAATTAATGAAAAATTATTTCAAATATCGCTGTTTTGTCTTTTAAACAAACACATAGAAATAATTAAGTATTATTAAACAAGAAAGAAACGAAAAAAAAATCTTTTAATTCATTAAAGTAAATTACTAAAAATAGTTATATTAAAGAATAAATAATATATCATGCTTTTTAAAAACTAAAATATGCAACTAATAAAAACTTATATGTTTTGATAAAAAAATTATCAATATTGTTTTGTAAAGTAATTTTTAAAATAAACAATGTAAATAGGTCTAGGGCATTTGTTGGTACCGCATATTGGTTAGGGATGGTAGATATTCATTGATTACCACATATATTACTAAATTAATTTAGGCAAATATTCTCTTCCATCTCTTAAAATCTTTTTATTATATTAGAATAATCCTTCTACATCAAAAACAACTCTTGGGATGGGGGACGAGGGGTTTATATTTACAAATTTATATACACTTAACAATTTATAAATAAGATTGTGGTCGTTGTGACTTAAAATAACTTAAACATTCTCATTTATAACTTTATTATAATCCTAGAATAGGAAGTCTCCATTTATTTATAACAGCCTATTTCATGTTCTGTAAAGTTTCTCTTACTTGAATTTGTATGCGAGCTTAAATTAATTTAATAATTTAAAACTTTCCTCTGGCAAAAAAAGTTTTTTGTTTCCAGAAATTTTTTTCAGTTAATTTGACAATATACTGAGTATAGGTGCTAATGAACATGGAATTATTACTTAACGTAATACTGACAATTATTTTATACAGGCTTTCTAGAATTTGTCTCTCATCTTCATTTATTTCATAGCTAAGGACTCAACTTTGGAGAACACGATGCGCATAATTCGTTTCTTTTTTTTCAGATTATTGAAATTTTAGATATTTATTTATTTACATATTTGCTAGTGAAGTAGTAATTATTGGAGGTTGTGTTATTTTGTTGATTTTTTATTATGTTCTTAGTTAAAAATGAACCTAAGGTTCTAATCTAAAATTTAGTTTCCAATATATTTTCGTTTTTTTTTTTTATCAGGTACCGGCTAATGAGGACCACGTGAATATTAATGGTTAGGTTTCTTTGGGAGTCTTGACTTTCTATCTTCCCATCGCAGTTTCATCATCCTCGACTGCTTTTCTTTTCGTTCTTCGCCCCACTTCGTACCCATTTTTTTTCCTCTTCCAATATTGGTGAGATTTTTCATTGCTTTCCTATACTCTGTTTTGACTGTCGGTATCTGAAATTTTAAGTCTTTTTGATTCCGCGTGTATCCTCCCATGTTTTTGTAGCTAATTTTTTTTTTTTTTAAGATCTTCTTATTCAATCTTTCCTCCTTTATTCTCTTCATGTGCCCATAGAACATCATCCTTCTGATTCTCATATCGGTTTCCAAGCCTTTGATTTTTCTGTAGATCTCTTCGTTAGATCTTGGTCTGTAACCTTCTTGTGTTTTCTTGAGCCCATAGATTTTTCTTAAGATCCTCCTCGCTATTTTTAGCAGCTTTTCCAAGTTTGGTAAGCATGTGGTCTCCACCCCATATAAAGTCACAGGCCTTATCGCAACGTTGTAATGCCTTAACTTTGCATTAGAGGAGAGGTTCTTCTTGTCGTAAATTTTAGCTGTTTGAAAGCTTAAATTTTCTAATTGCTCTTTTTCTCAGAAACGTTGTGACAAATTATTTCCTCCATGTACATTAAATTTTCTGGTCTTTTATTTTCCCAAATTCAGTGTTTACTATTTTTTCTTGAAATTTAATTTCCGTCTTATTATTAATAAATTTTTGAAAGCCATCAAAATATCAAATTTTTTACATTTATCTTTAAATATGCAAAATAATATTTTGGCTACTTGTACCTGAGTACACAATTTTTTAAGGATGTTTTATCAACTATTTAAGAACGCAATACAAACAGAATTTAGAATTGCATACAAATTCTAGCTCCGGTTATTAGTAAGAAATAAATAACATCAAAAAGAATAGAATCCATTTTTTTATTCACACTCCGAGAAAGATGAAAGTGTAAAGACATAAAAATAATAACAACCTCTATAATAAAACTTTAGTCCTTATCTAAATATTCCATCAAGGTTTGAAATTATTTTTATTGTTTAAAGTTTTTAGAAAGAAGATGGCCTCGTGACCTTATATTGTAAACTGTTTTTAGAGTTCTACTACTTGGGTAGTTTCTCTACATCCTGTGTCATATCATTATGTCATTATGATCAAATTTACTTGTTGTATTTTTTATACAGTTGTAAATATCAATAAATAAATTTAAAAAAAAAGTTTTTAGTGACAAATTTTTGACTTTCATTTTCAAGGAATTATTTTAATGTTCAATTTTGTCGATAACTTATTACAATTCTTGACTCTTTTCTTTTTATAATTTATACTATTGTTTGGAGTATTAATGTGGGTAAATTATCTTAATAAATTTTATAAATAAATAAATATGTTAATTTGCGATTAATAACGATAACAAGGAGAAAAATATATTCGTAATTAATTTAATGGTTTTAAGTTGTAGACTTCTCTGTTTAATATAATATGAATTATTTCTAATATTAATTAGTTATAAAAATGAAAACAATGAACCAGTCATATTATAGTTAATAGTCATTTGTAAACATATGAGCAGTTAGATACGAACTTAGCCATAAAGATAGGCTCAAGACATAGGAGCTTAGCCATCGACAGCAACAAATTACAAAGTGCTATATCACAGCTAATTGCCTCAGACTCACATGCCTCCCTTGAGTTTAATTCTCTACCATTCACCTTTACTAGGCAACAGTTTACCTCGTTTAACCATAAAAATGGAATTCATTTTCTGGACAAATGTCATATTCATGTGTTTTTATTAACCAATTACTAAGCTGAAATAATAGAGATATAATTTCAGTAAAGATTATACTAGATGTAAATTAAAAATAGTATTATTCATATCTTTTTGCGTGTTGTAATTAACATTATTACTCCATGCATCGACTTTTTAAGAAAATTATTTTTAAAAAAAGCAATCAGACGTGAACTAGCAGTCATAGCAATTGTCATTGGTAAACTTGGATCACAAACAACATCGAAGCCTTCAATACAATTTAGAATATGACAAGATGTCATTCTAACTCGATCTCAAATCGGAGACATATGATTCAATCAATATTTGTTGACCGGAACATTGAGACTAATCTGAAGACAGTCTAACGTACTAACAGTGCCGGCCATAGACATTTGGCGCCCCCGGAAATTACATCATGAGTGCCCCTCATTTCTCTGATTTTAATTTTATTTCTTAGCTTATTGTTTATTACTTTGCATTATTTTTTATACAAAGTGCCTCTTATTCAATTGCGGACTGCAAGCAATGACTGTTTACGCCTATTCCATATAGCAGTCTCGTATTTGTTCTGTGCATTTATTTTGTGTTCATTCATTTAATTTATTTATTTACTTTTTGCAGTCTGTCAACCATATTAGTAATATGATATTAACTGTTATTATGAATGTGCATTTATATCATAAATATAATAGATGGTAAAAGGCAACTTAGGAGATCAACCCTAGAAGTGAACCGGGTAGGACCGTGGATGGTCCAACGTGTTGAGTCTAACATTCTCTTGTAGATCTCGATTTTCCTTTTACTTTACAATAGTCGAGATTTACAGGGTGGTAACTTGGAGTTGGAGAAAATAATAACTTACAAAATAAGAACGTTAAACAACATACAAAAAAAAAAAACTATAGTTGCTGAATATACCAGTTGATTGGTTTAATATCAATTTTTTCACTTTCTATTGACAAATGGATATTTTTTTTAATTTATGAAGTAAATAATATAAAGTTTAGACTGAAAAAGGGCCATTATGCCGTCAGACCAGAGTTGTTTTGTTGACTTCTACGTTAAATGTATGCAAAATTACATAATTTGCATTAGTGTGCGAATTAAGAACAAATCTTATATTGCATCATGAAAGATAAGCCTTAGTACCATAAAGTACCACAAAATTTATTAATGAAGTCACAGCTTCATTAAGCTAAGACACAGGCGATAAGATTGCTCAATAAAAGTTAAAAACAAGTACCGTGAACTGTGAAATGGTTCTGCCCGTTTATAGGGGAAACTAATTTACCAACTGAAAAAGCCAAATCCTGGCTGGAATTTCGATGGAGTTTACTTTTTGTGGCTTAGTTTTATTGTTATCACTCCTATTATCTGCTTTTAAATTGCTTAATGAGGGAGTATTTGCAGTCGATTAGTTCAAATGTACCTGAATTTAATAAATTAAGAGTTTGCAAAGGAATTACTTCATTATTTAATTCCGTGAGATATTCAAATTGTGGAGGCATCTTCACATAAACGGTTACGTATATATAAATCCGCATTTGTGAATTTAAATTAAAATGGAAGATCCTAAAATCTCATTAAATTGTGTTTACAGAAAAATAAAAATAACATTCTAAAACTCCAACTGGAATTTAACTGTTTAAATCTGCCTCTTTTAATAGAAGATATCTCTGAGCTCGAAGAACGTTAATTGAAAAGCTGGAAGCTTAAACCCTTCTAAATGAAGTCCCATAAATTTTAATGGCTAGTTTTCTATGAATAACTTTGATTTTAATGGGAGATATAGTTACCTTAAAATGCCACAAGGCATCGAATGAATTACAAACTACCAGATTCACATATACCTACCTATATGTATGTATTTAATTAGTTATTTCGTCAGGGGGGGGGGTACGAAGAAGAAAAAAAAGGGAGTTGTAGTTAACAGAAATAGATTGATATAAAATCTTTAAACACTTTGAAAATACAAAATTTAACTAGATTTACTAAAAAATTTTATTAACTAACTCAATTTAAAAAAAAAACTTTTGGCTCCTACAAATTTTAGACTTGAATATTCGTCATAAAATATTTTATCCAAACTACTATTTCTAAGGTACTCACAATTCACTTTGTGTTTTATTTTATAATTTAGTTATCTAGAAATTTATCACTACAAATGTAAATCAAATTAAGGCATTTTGTAGTGTATTACGTTACTTTTCGAAATAGTTAACGATTTTCTTTTGCACCACATTGAAAATCCAACCCGATAAAAATACTTTTCTTACCTATGTGGTAAGAAAAGTAAATATTAAATTTTGAAAAAAATATATATAAATATATATATATTAATAATTTGTAGGAATTAAAAGTTTTTTATATATAAAGTACATAAATGTTGATATTTAACTTAAATGTATAAAAATATTAAGTTTCTATAATATTAAATGCATTGCAGTTAGGCCAAATTAAATCTCTTTTGTTATGATTTAACAGTTGGGGCACCCTCTAAAAAGGTTCCTTCAAAGCTATAAATTTCCCATTTGAGCAAATCCTTCTTTCTGTTCGAAAGTCCATTATCTGCTAATAACTTTCTTTCATTACCGTTAAACGAAAGTGATAAAACGGTTATTGCACAAGGCTATTACCGAATTTAACGAGAGCTTCACTCACTATTTCTCCTCTCAAAGCAGTTTAATGGACCCTTTTTGTCAAAATTAATTCATGACTAGGTTGATAGGTAGGTTTTCTTGAAATTTTAAATATATTCAAAAAGTAATAGTGATGTTGAATATAATATAGTGAGCATTTCTTTACCGCCTCTTTATTTAGAGAGTATATTTGATAATATTAATCACGAACTGTTATTTGCAAACGATTTAGATCTGATTTTTTTCTTTCAAATTAGTAAAAAGATCATAAATAAATTATAAACTATTTTTTAACCATATTCGAACATATTTAGCGCGAAGTAGAGGCCAGGATAGCAGCACGAAATAAATGTTATTTATCACTACAGAAAATACTGAATTTTAGAACTCTCTCTAAAAGGATGAGAATGATCATTTACAAAACCATCGTAAGGCCAGTAGTGATATATGGGGGAGAAACAAGGCCCTTGACTAGAAAAGCAGAACAGATGATCAACTCCTGGGAGAGAAAGATATGGGAAGTCTCGGAGAATGGAATTTGGAGAGGAAGAAGGAATGAGGAACTGATAAATCTGTACGGCGAACAGTGGCGTTAATTTAAAGAGCAAGGTTAATATGGTTAGGACACGTTGAGGAAACGATACCCAAAAAGATGGTTTATGGGAAACCAGATGGAAAACTGAAAAGAGAACGTCCCCGAATAAGAAAGCAAGAGACCGTGTAGGTTGGTTAGCTGTTGTGGAAGAGGCCCGGGTTCTTGCAGGACTGTAGTGCCATAACAATAATAATAATAATAATAATAATTAAATTATCATCAATAAATTATAAACTATTTTTTAAACATATTCGAAGATATTTAAAATTTTTACTTTTAATCAATATGGGAAATCCCGAAAAGATCCTGTGCCTCCTGCTGAAGATGGTTTAACACCTTAGATAACAAGAATTTTTTGATACATATGAAGTTAACGAAGAAATTTAAATTGTTAAATGGCAATTTTACTGTTTGAAATCCTATATTATGTATATTATCAAATCGTTCCAA
>NW_027106205.1:349178-367254 GCF_000696795.3 Halyomorpha halys | reverse complement strand
TATATATATCGATCAATAGGGTATTAAAATATGAATAATTTTACATTTCATTTACACTGGTGAGTGGAAAATGTTGGTTCATTACATTTCTGTTGACCAGTGCAAACTGTTGAAATTGAAAACTACATTGTTATTATGATTTTGCAATTGACCAATATAATCATCAGAGATCAAAATATTAATAAAAAAATGTTATTAACATCTCTCAAATAACAATATTACTAACGAATTTTTGTTGAAAAAACCTTGATTCCTACTCTGCAAACAGAAATGAATAGATTCAACGGATTTTATCTGACTATAATAAACTTCTGCACTGTATCATACATCTAGGAAGGGGAAATATATCTAGTAGGAACACATACACTTTTAGGCGAGGTAACATATCAAACTTCTGTCTCCGAACCCTAATAGAAGGGGAACTTAGTAGAAGACCAATCTCGATATTCACAGGCTATCGGTTCTTTGAGTAACTTAGCAGATTGGTGGAGGAATGTTAATGAAACTTGAACACTCTCTCTCTAATCATGATTCGAGTTGAATAGGTGCTTGAATACTCAGGTTTCACTTTGAAGGCGCAGGTGGTTCTGAAACAACGTAAAAGGTTTCTAGCATCGGACGCATGCGGTTCCGAAACCACTGAACCTTTTGCATCTCTACCAACGCATGAGGATTTCCACTAACGATTTTCAGCCTGAAATGGTTTCTTTGAGGCTAACATTTAGTCATGAGACACCCACTAACTTCCCAAAAATTAAGTACGTTCCTTTTAAAGAATAATTAATGTTTAAAAGTATTTCAGAACAATTTTAACTATACATTACTGAAAGATTTCCCGTAATCTTTTTCCATAACTGGTATTTGACCATACCTATAATATATAAATAACTAAAATTTTTACTACCTTCCCAGTAAGTACCTCCAACAATTGTATCTCCTTACCTTTTGGTAGATTATATTACTACGATTACTCTTTTAGTAAAGTGAGACAGTAAATATACTAGCAGGATGTAATTAATTAGTGAAAGGTTTTTATTTTTTTATGACATATATATGAGATATATATTAAGGAGGAGTATTGCGATCGTGAAAAATTCGCTTTTTCAGCGGAAATACAAGTTTTATTGTCCACGAGTCCAATTAACCAGGTCTCACAAAATGGTCTGTGTGCGAATAGCCTATCTCAAAAACAAAATGTACGAAAATGAAATAACGTATTCAAGTTAGTAACTTAGAATTTTCAAGAGTGCTATTTTATTTTTTCGAATTCACTCATTTTTTACCATTCTTTTAGAAAACCTCTATAAATATTTTATTGAACTCGTCGTATCAATGTACAATCTAGAGATATTAAGTAGTTGGTTTTCTTTCATTAAATTATTTATTAATTAATTAACTTCTTTGATTTTTTAGGTATTAGTGTTTAATACCTCAATCGTTTTTTCTTTTAATTGGACAACTAGAAATTGGATACTGTTAATAGAAAAATCTGGAAGTTGAATGAGGTTTGTTGTGTTGTTATGTGAATAGTTATGAGAATTGCAATGTGCAACAAGATTTTAACTTACAATATGGTGTTTTTATTTTTATATATAGTAATAGTAATTACACTAAAACGTTTTAATTGAATTTTTTTTTTCAAATTATTATTCACTCGTAAGTATTTCAATCAGCCACAACAGTGAGAATAATTAATACTGATAAATAATCATATTCATACCAAAATTAAAAATTGAAAAAAAGTGAAATGAAAAAAAAATGAAAGTAATTGAACAATTACGATTATATTAAATTAAAATGATTTTAATTTTTAATGCCATCTTTCTTAAATTTAAAATTGTATACCCTCCATAAATATATTCTTAAGGAACATACCCTTAGTAATAGAAAAAAGTTCCTAATACATTTAATGTGCAATAAAGAAGATGAAAAATATCTTATCTTTAGACAATAGCTCATAATTAGCAACCACGAGACGTAATAAGTTAATGAATCAATTGGATATAATTTACTCACTAGATAACACTAGATAAGGTGTGTAGCGTAGCCAAATGTAAACTGTATAGGTTCAAAGCAGGTTCCAAAATATAATAAAATGTTTTTTTTTTCAGTATTTTTTGGTCAAAGAAAAAAAAATAAAAATCAGGAGATGTTACCCTAGGAGCTATCGAATTTGGTTGAGCATTCGTACAAAAAAAAGTTACAAAGTTCCAGACGAACGAACTTAACTCATTAATTACGGTGATTTTATAGAATTTTTAGCTAAATTATTTTAAAAACACTAATGCCATCTCACTGAATAATTTGAGCCATCGAAGATGAAGGTCCTATCGTCTGTACAAAAAATCATTACACACCTGCAAATAGAATAGAAGTTAATGCACAACCCTAAGCACACTTTTGGTTCCGCCATAGATTGGTAAAATATAAATAGATTATACCTTATGTCATCTAAAAGATCCATCTGATTTCAGGTCTCTAAATAAAACTTTTCAATACATATTTATTCTCGTATTGAATAAATTGATATCATCACAATTTTATTATGAATGAAAAAAATTGAAATAAAATTGTTGTTTGGATCTCGTGTAAAATTCATGTCAACCGAACCCTTTAATCAACATCAGAGAGAGGAACAAAAAAAAAAATTCGATACAGAAACGGAGGCAATTTAAATCAGTGCTATACAACATGGTTAGGGGATATGAGGACGGGTAGGGATATTGAGAGGGAATAAGAGATGAAGGAAATATATTACGAAGGGTGAGAGGGTGTAATCACGGAGTGCCACGTGGGGTAGCCTCTGTACCTCCACGTGTCCTAACTCAGCGGTATTAAAGTTCTCATCTCGACGACTGTCCCAACAATCGGCATTAACAGTCCAGCAATAACCTCAAATCAGCAGTTGTGGTGTTCCCTTTCCTCGTGGCATATACCGAACAATCGGAACAGGAGCTATATAAAATGTAGTCAGCAGATCACCAATCTACAAACCGATCTTAAATATCAAATACAATCTGCATTTAAAATAAATAAAATATAGTATCACATTCAGATTAAAACCTTCACGCATTGATTTATTTTTAGAACTAAATTCATTTAACAGAAAATTATGTTATTTTTAATCAAATATGTATATTTTACAAACTGTGCCCAACGGTTACACCTGGAGTAAATTTGGAACATACACATATATAGAATTAATAAAATGAAGTGATGATCACTTCATTTTGTTAATTCTATTTTGTAAAATTATTCATTGTATGTGTAAAATTATTCTGTTTATACTTTCTTTTTATATTTTTTAATTTTTCTATACTTACTGTGGTTGTTATCTTGTTTTGTTTTTAGCCCTGAAGAAGGCTAGAAACTCTAGCCGAAACGTCGGCACATTAAAATAAGTAAATCATACTTATTTGTGTTTTTCCTTGACCGCACCCCCAACCATCTTCTCCTCATTCATACATATGTTTATATTGTATAATATAAATAAAGTATATACTGATACTTAATTAAATAGTAATAGTTCCAAAGGACGATTCGCTCTAACTTTTCTATTTATATTTTAATTCAGATTTCTTTTTGTTTGGTACAGAACATAATAATCTTACGAATGAGCAGCTATGTTTTTCTAGGAGATGCCTGGTTTTACTTTTTTTTTTACTTATTCGAAAAAATAATTTTCTTTTTCGATCTACTCAAAATGGATTTTTTTTCAGACCCAGTATATTGCACATTTACAGCCTTAGAAGAAATACCCTTAAAAATTGCCGTTTCTGAGGAACCGTAATGGAAAGATTACGTACCTACTCAAACTTTTTCAATTGACGGTCTCTGCTCTGTTCCTGTGAGCATAATTCCTACTCTAAAACGTTCTTCAATAAACGGGTTTATCTTATACATTGCCTCCTTGCCTGTAGAAGTGAAAGGAATTATATGCTGGGAATTGAACATTGTACGGTATTCCTTCCACATCCGACATGGATAGATAGGGATACTCCTCGAAAAATATTTAGTTGCTTAAAAATGCGTTCTGAGTCACTTTCATTGTGTGTTTCATCTGGAAATTTTTAACTAGCAAGGAACTTGTTTTTATAACCCTCTTCCTGGTCATTTCTGACATACATTAGGGGGTAGGGGAGAGAGGTTATCTAGAAGTGACCAACCTAGTCTAACTAAGGTGGGGGGAGGTCAAGTTCACGAGATTGCCACGAAAAAGTCCTACGACCTAAAGTAGGACGAAAAAGTCCTACCCACAGGCTGGATTCGAACCGGCGCCAACCTCAGATCTCAGCCTGCTAAGACCAGCGCCTCATCCACCTGAGCTACGTACGGCCTGACAAAGATTGAAACCTTCAATATGAAACACAAACACCAGGCAAGATAATTAATATTTCCTTTAAGAGAGAAATACTTTATTCATCTATGCTGCCCAAATACATCAGGTTGCTATATCACACAGCATACTTATCAATACGTAATCGGACATATATAAATTACATATAATTACATGGTATAGTAAAATAGAAAGAAAACAATTTTTTCCCCTGCTTTTTCCTTTTACAATCAATTTCGGTCTATACACCAAATACAAATATTTCAATTCATTCCTTTTTTTCTTTCCCTTTTCAGTTCCTTCAATTTCACCTTTTCACAATTTTTAACTCACCCGATCAACAAATTCGCTCTCCTGAATTCACCCTCCTAGATCCTCTTCAGAGACCCGCTAAACAAATTCACTATTAAACGGCAATGTGAGATCAGACCATCAATAATAGGCACAGGAGTAGATCAGTTTACCAAAAAACGAACAAATAAATACATTTTACGAGAACAAGACTAACACTTAGATTCAAAGGAAAATATTATAAAAAGCCGGTTACAAGAAACCCTTGAATGGATAAATAAGTATAACAAAAATGTATTAAATAATACTAATAAAATAAAATAATTTAATGAATAAATAAGTTATAACACAAAAATCGACAGGTCCACTTATTAAAATAAATAAATAAAACAATGAATAATCTCCGAGCTAATTCCCATAAATCTTTACAGACATATATGTTGCCATATCCTTCATTTTAAACAATATATCGATATTTTGATCAAATAATATCGGAATATTGTTCTTATATGCCATATCGATATTACATCAGTGTAAAATATCGAAATAAATATATAATATCGAAATATATATCGATATTCTTATTTTAAAATCTCTATATGATATTTTAGTCTTTTTCAAGAAAATATCGATATTTCCATAAAGTAACATATTGTTGCGTATATTCCACATCGATATTGAAACTATTTAAAATATCGAAATAAATATGTAATACCAAAATAAAATACCGATATTCCATTTTTAAATTTTCTTCAATAAAACAATTATATTTTAGTTTATATTTGTTATGTTTATGATATGGTTGTCGTGGTGTTGGTTTCTTTCATAGTTATGAGGAGTTTCATATGTATTTTGATTAGGTATGACATAAAATAAGTCTTCCTATCTCTTTCTATGTTATCATTTTATAATTATTATTACTTTAATTCGTTAAATTTTCGATATAGATATTTCGATATTTTAAAATATCGATATTTAGTTCCAATATAATATCGATATCGATATTTTTCTTTTGATATCCCATCCCTGCCTAAGGGCTGCGGACAACTGGTTCAGAAACTACTGATCTAATGTATGCATTACCATGTAGTGTCGGCGTGTATAACTTATTAATTGTACAAAAAATCATTGTTCCTAAGCTTCTTATCTTCTTGATTATCTCTGAAATAGAAAACCAATAAGATTCATAGTAGCCAGACTTACGTCATAATATGTATTTATGATCTGAAAAATCTAAATATTGATTTTAATTCTATTATATTAGTTCTTAGAAGTAAATACTTTTAAATAAATATTTTTATAACTAGATTTTTAGAGATAGAAAATTTTCAGAAAAAGGAGCGAAACTGAGAATTCAGAGAAGTGAGCCGGGAAAACTAAATGGTTCAATGAAAAGATCTAGAGAATTAGAACATCTCCGAGTTCTGAACACTGAGGGCCGCGCTAGTTCTTTCTACCACATCATTAAAACCTCCTAACGACCGTTATTTTTACCCAAATAGGTCATAGCCACTAGGAGAGTAATGATTTCAGCTTGTCATTTTGTAGGTACGCAATTTAATTAATGAAACGAAAAGTTTAAACGTATTAATTTTCTTTGTTATGGTTATCGCTGTTTAAATAAATGCTACCTATGATCCTTATTAAACCAAAATGGTAAAATTTTGTGTATTGTTTTTCTTGGTTCTGCCAAGAAACAACCTTTCAACGTTTGAGGTTTGATTTGTACAGAATAAGAAAAGAGTGGTGTATCCATGATGCATTGGTCTTTCTTTTTTTATTTCAATTTTAAATCATCAAACGTACCTTTAAAAATATTAGGTTTGCAAAATAATAAAGTTCTTATTTCGAAAGATCATAATATATTTTTCATACATTATCGTGTCTATTATCCTTACTTAATACATTCGTAAATCTGTGCTTGTAATTACTTAATACATTTCGTAATTACAACAATGACTTCAATTCAACACCAGCCGAGAGGAAATTATGAATATCTTATATTGGTAGGTAACTATGCTATTGGTTAGTAACCCTAGAGCTACTAAAATGAGTTGTTAACCAATACCACGAATAATGGAAACGATTGTAAGTGAAACGTATTATAATGCATTGAAGCTCCAAAAAACCATTGACGTGGATAACTGTTTTGAAAGTAATTACGAATTCTTGTATTCACATGATAATATTTCTAGCTTTGTAAATTTCAAAATTGGGAATGTAAAGAGTGAAAATGGTCATATATACCCAAGCATGTAATAAATAGTATATTTTTTTGTCAATAGTAGTTCGCATACTTCAATTAATAGCTAGTAAGCTTATTAATATCTTAAACATTTGATTAAACATATTTAAATTAACAAGAAAAGTAGCTGAATAAAAATAATGTATAAAAATCTCTTAAGCATATTGTCGGTGTATAGCAAAATTAAATAATCGGAAAATTTTACTAGTTTGGATTTCGTAAAATTTTATATGGTTTTCAGTTCTTTCCGCATTGCTAAAAATATGACATCATTAATTTGTAAAAACCTGGTGCTGTCTGCGCACCGCACAACTTTCACTTACCACTCTACGCACGTCCTCAAGATTTGTGTACATTAATAGACTGCTTCTACACCAGTCCATTATCACTATTTTTGTAATTTCCAGAAACAAAATCTAAAGAAATCTGTTTTTTTCTGTTATAAAAATTCGTATTTAAGGATTTCTCGAGGTTTTATTCCCGCATATGTTTACTTTTAATTTCCGATTGCATAAACGAAGTCGTAATGCATTCGGAAAATCGACGAAAAAAAAAATTAAGTGGGTTCGGTTTTTCCTCTTTGAATTAATTGTTTCAATTTTTCTTCTGTGGTTTAACATTTTTTTTATTTTGTATTTGTAGTTTTTTTATTATTACTCACAATGAGAACTATTTTTTTCAATAACCAAAATTAAAGGTACTTTAAAGAAGATTAAAATTAAAAAAAAAACATAATTCAAGCGCTCTCATAATATTTGAGAATAAGAACGAGCTGATATTAAAATCATCTAATTTTAATTTGACATGCCTCATTAAATAAAAATTTGTTGAGTTTTATTTTTCGAGAAAAAATATAAATTTCGTTTCATCACATCCAGACCATTTTAGATAAGGTTGTTTGGACTTAAAAGATGTATTTTCATCGAAAACTTAAATTCAAAATTTTACAACTTTACAAGACTATCCCTTACTATATATTTCATATATAGGTAAGCGAAAGTAATACTAATCGATCAATTGGCGTATTTAAAAATTAGAAATTAGCTAACGCCTTAATTCAAGTACAATTTCTCGAACATTTTCTGAAAAGCAACTTTGACATGCCTAACGATATTTATTCTTTTAATGTAATGATTTTATAAACTAACACGTTTTCAGAATTTTTTCTTATCAAGAAACCACGATTAACTCATGTACAAACACAATTCTTGAATCATTATTGTTGTAGGGCATATAGTTTTTCTAATAAAAAATTCTCAAATCGGAGTTTTAATAACTGTTCCGATAGTTATGATTAACACTATAAAGCGGCTCATGGATTAAATACCCTCGTCCATATCTTCATAAATGACACTTTGGAATTCATAACGAAACTTGTCGGCGCTGCATTTCATGCTGATTAAGTCTTGATGTTTTATATCTTTTTCAATATCGGGTATGACGTCAGTTTGCGGTTCAGAAGACTTGCCGGAGTCAGGAAAAGGCTTTCTTTTTTCTTTTAGTCTTTATGAATTTCCTGATACCAATTTGTAGGTTGTATTTTAATCTGGTTTGGGGATGAGTTCCATGTGGGTTCAGAAATAAACAACACAATAGTTGAAATTACGAGTTTAATATTTGGGAAGTAACAAATACTTTAAACAAATATGTTATGAAAAATTTACAAGTAGTGGATTGATCGAGTTAGGAGGACCCAGAGAAACCATTGGGCAAAAGTTGCTCTGTGAAAAATTATCTCATCGGCATTGTGTTCTAAATTGCCCACTTTTCCAGTTTGACGTTTTTAATTGCTGATGTGTTTCTTTGTATCGTATTGTGATGTTGCAAGGTTTTACTCAATAAAAGGACTATCAAATGCATAAAAAAAAATAATAAAATTAATCTCGAATTTCCTGAAATTAAATAATTTAAAGCGACATAATAAGCTGGAACATCCTAATATCAACGTTCAATATTATTTGGTTCATGCGAAGCATTTTCACCACCCTCTTTGAAAATATCAAATGCACCCCGTAAAAGGAGCCCTTTCTAATGCATAAATAATTCTTCACATCTCCAATGAAACCAATTCTGTTTCAGCATTTTCCGTGTCTCTTTTTTCCCAACAGTTGATAAATTTTACTTGCTTTATTTCAGAATTTTGATCTGTAACTTCATGAGATTATATACAGATGATGCGAATTGTTAATATTGCTTTGAATCTTCTCTGATGTTTCCATTATTATAATTTTTATTTAAATTTAAATTAATTATTTAGTTGGTAGCTTGCGAAAAACCGTTTGAACGAAAGCTATCTCCTAAGAAAATAACAGAATATTATGTAACAGCTCATAAAATCTCATTTATTGTAATTCTGGTATTCGAAACTTCGTACCACAGAGTATGAATAACACTTTATTGAGAGTTGATTTTATATTGAGAAAAAATCAATAAGACACATATTTATGATGGACACGGGTTTGGCTTAATATTTTGAGGTGTTCAGCCAAGAAAGTAGGATTATCAACAAAACGAATCCACTAAGTTTGAAGGAAATTTAAATTTAATTTAAGTTTAAGAATTATATTGTAAACCAGTGAACAATATGCGACGTATTATTATTTTTGGATTAACAGTGAATTTTCAAAGAGATAGAATCATGCACCTGACTACAACAAATTATATCTGTTGGCCAACTTTTTTTTTAAAAAATACAAAGAAACAAGAAAATGAAAGAAAATCCAAACTGAGCTACCGTTGATCAACTTATCACATCCAAACAATTTTGTGGACTTAAAGAATCATGATACTGCTCTCAAAATTTCGTTAGTAACAAAATTGATATAAATGATAATAAAAATGCGATCTTTGAAAAAAAAAAGATTTTGAGTGTGAACATCATTTTTTTCCTTAATTCTTGTTGGTGAATACATTATTCACCTATAATTTCCATTTTTTTTTTTTATATTTTAAATTTTTCATATCAGTCTAATTTAGTTTGATGAAAATTGTACTATTTGATTTTAAAAGTACCTAATGTGTTTAACATTTTACAAACAGTTTACAAACGTTTTGAAGCGTATACTTCAAACAATATAGTTTTATAAAAATTCGGTCCTCAGTAAGAATAGGAAAATTATAAACATTTTATATAAGATTATTTAAAATATAAAAAATTCAAATTTCAAATTAAAATTCTTCAATTTTTTCTTTAAAATATTTAATTTAATCTATGATCAGTACTACCAACTGTAGACCAAATGAATGGCTGTCTTGAACTCATAATTTTTAAAATAATTAAAAAAAACAAAAAACGAACAATTTAAAACTTCCAATTCTCGTGGCTCGACCCCATTATTATTCAACTGAAAAATGAAGACTATTAAGAAGAAAATCTATTTTGGCAGTAAGTCGTACTGAGAACTTTATATTCTAGATCCTATCAATTACCAACTTTTACAATATGAGTAAATTAGCTTCGACAATTGTCCCCTTACTTTTAAACTTCACTAGCTTTCAATACTATGAAAATAGCTAAGTTCGGCAGCTAGGGTTTCCCTTTTAAGCTATAGTCCGAGGTTCTCCAGACTCACTGTATCAATATAAGTTCTCATATTTATTAATATAACCTGTTGTATAATTTTGATTCTTCAATTTTTTTTTATGTATATTTTAAATTTATATGATCAATATAATCGGTAAATGTTTCGAATTATTGATTTATGAAAACAAAAACATTTAAATTCTTGCATGTTTTTTTTTTTATCGAAAATCAATATTCAAATTCTAAATCAGTGTTATTGTTTAATTTAGGATTAGTTATTTTAAATAAATTCATAATGTGCATCAACAAAATTTTTATTTATTTATTTTTCACATACTGCTACATTAGGTCAGAGGTACTATTCTATAATAAATTAAAATTGTTTATAGATTTTAGTGCTTGTTAAATACTTAATTATTTCATGGAGATATTTTATCAGTTTAAGATCACTTAACAGCAAATTGGCATTACTAATTTAATATTAGAGGACGACAAATGTTTATGTTGAGGAAAAATGTATACACAAATTCCAAAAAAAAATAAAATAAAGTAAAATTGTGAATTGGTCATGAATCATAAAAATAACTAACTTTTTCTAAATGTATTACGAATAAATTATTACTGTTAATTATGCTTTTATTCTGAAATTTCTTCATTCTTAGGAAAAAGTTGTCAGTAGTAAATGAATATAAAAATATAAATGCCTTGGTTTCAATGTTCTCTAATAATTTAATATTACTTTGTAAACATGTTCAAAATCATTAATACATTTAAATAATATTTAAGAATAATTTTTATATATATTTTTTTTTTAAAATAGAGCTGAAGTACTGGAAACATATTTGAAATCATCTTAAAATAAATTTATCTCTATTTGATGACCCAATCCTTATAAATATAGCACTTATCATCATTAAGTAAGATCATAATTCATTAACTAACCTGCAATATTAACTAGAAACCCAGGATAAATTTTTAAATAGCCGCTTTAATTGCATCGTAAACTAAAATTTCAAGAACTAAAATCTTGAGTCGAATTTTTAATCGAACATTTAATTCATGACTTCAATTTTTCAATTAAGTAAAATTTATTTTTCGGCTTATACTAATACTTGTAGTCAGTTTATCAATACATGAATAAATTTATTTCCTTTTTTATGTATGTGCCTTTTCTCATTCTAGTTATTATATTGGAATATATAAAATGTCCCTACACTGTGAGGGAAATGAAAGAAAAACAAATCTTAAAGATAATATTTTTATTCAAAATAACCACCGTTACCTAAGTGGGTGTGGGTAGAAATATATTTCTCCAAACGCCCATCATTGTCTTTATCCCATGTTTAAAGAAAACCTTTCAGCTTTAAATCAATCCTCTACTATCAAGGTCTAAAATAAGCTCTTCTCCTTAAAAAAATAAAGAAATATCCACTAAGAATACGCTTTTTTAAAATATTTATCTCCTTTTTGTATTTTTACTAGAATAAAAAATATTTTTTTCATTATCAATAATAAAGAGAAGCGCCATTGTGCAGGTCGTAAGATAGCTGCGGATATGAGGGATCTATTTGCGAGCTGTGGGGGTGGCCCCAGTCTATGACCTCTTTCCTTACCGACAACAACAATTCCAGCAAACAATTTCAATTTGTAAACAAATAAATAATTCTTTTATATCGTAAAATAACATTACAATTTGTATCGAATTTCAGCTTCATACTGAGCTAAAATTTATTTATAAAAATCTAAAATACAATTGGTATTTATGGCTGTTAAATATATTTATCAAATGAATTATGAAATATCATCAATGAACAGTTAAGTGAAGACAAATAGTTAACCGGAATGATAAGAAAAAACTTTTTTTATACAGTATCGGTACCGGATACCGTAATTAACTACTTATTATTATTATTTATCCATTTTGAATAATTAGGATTTTTAGAACAGGTTTTGAAACTGTACTTAATGAAAAAAAAAAGGTGGCTACATTAGTGCAACAACTAATAAATTGTGAAGATAACCATCAAAATTTCTATTTTATTTATAAACGGATAGTTCAAAAATCAATAAATTAAAGCTGTATTTTGAAGACTCGGTCTGAAATTCAGACTCCGACTATGATCTCTGAAACTCCTGATCCTCTAATATCAATATTCAATTTGTCATTTTCAAAATTCCTTCCGTGAATTAACAAACTGTGGTTTTTAGTGTTCTTAAGAATCCTCTGCTTTTGAATTTAAATTGTATTGCATTATTTCAATTATTTTTTCAAAATATTAAAAAATAATAATAATAAAATAAATAAAACCATAATCCATAACTCCTAAGAAAATAATCCCTAACTTTCGGATTAATGAAATATTTTATTCATTTTTCTTTAATGGTGTCTTTAAAAAACTCTGTTCAATTGTTTGCATGTTTTAAACACCAATATTTAATTGTATTTTAGTTTAAAAAATAATATTAAGTTAATTAAAGTTATAATCATAATAACAGAAGCTTGGCCATATTTATTTTTAAAAAATAATAATTTAAAAATAGAAGTTTACAAAAAACATTATTTATTCAACAAAGAAAAGTAAATTTGGTTCGTATTTCTCTCTCCCTCAAAAAAAAAAAAAAAAAAAAAAAAAACTAGGTAACGGTGGTTATTTTGAATAAAAATATTATCTTTAAGATTTGTTTTTCTTTCATTTCCCTCACAATGTAGGATCTGACATGATTGAAACTAATGAAAGAGTAAAGAGACACATATTCAACATGATACTGAACTGTTCATCTGACTTTAAAATATTGTTTAATTATTATTTATTAGTGATGAATAGGCCTTTGTATTCTATGTGTATCTATTTAAGATAATATTCATATATAGGTCCAGCTATATAAAATGTGCCCTCGTATTTTAAATATTGATAATACTATAATCTAACATTAAAAAATAGTGAAGGGCAGAATCTTAGTTTTAGTAGATTACTATATTTTTAAATTTCTGTTATACTTTGAAAAAAATAAATAAAGTTAGCAAGACACTTGGAATGAAACAGACAATTGAAAGAACTTTAAATAAATACATAATTATGAGAGATAGTTGACCGTGGATGATAAATGAGGAGAAGATGGTTGGGGGTGCGGTCAATTTCATTGACCGCACCCCCAACCATCTTCTCCTCCTTTAAATAAATACGTTTTTGAACAGGAGTTAGACCATTTTGTCAACTGAATGGCACTTATGTTTTTTAGTATAATCATTCAATATTAACTTGAACATTACCATTAATGGAATGATAATAACTACTAATGGTAATAAGGTTGAATATTTAACCAGGACCGTTAAGATGACAGAAGACTGGCGTATCTATAACTCAATCCATTAATATTGCGAATAATTCTTGACTTATATATGAATAAGGTGATTATTTTTTTAATATGAATAGTTGTGTGCAAAATTACGTCAAGGTAAAATTCACTGAGGTTCATGTCTAAATTAAAATTTTATATGGAGGTGCGAAATAAAAAATAAAATCTTTTTTATTTTAGTGATATGATGGAAGTAATTAGTAATTACAATTGCTTTGGCTCAACTAATAATTTTTAAATTGCAATCAATTTTTTTTTCCCAATAGTACTTTATTCCTAACATCCCAAATCTCTTGAACTTAGTGTAATATTGTTAGAAATTATCTGCAGGATGGGATGGTTACTAAATTCGATGATTCGTTTCGGTTAAATTCCATGGAATTAAGAAGTGAGGTTAAAAGTTATTTCAAGTCAAAGAAAAATATGTCTTTGAGATTTCTCTAGAATAATGATTTTTTTGTTTGTGGATTATGAATTATCTGTTATATTAATCACTAATTATTTATTGCCTACACGACTGAATAAGCTGGTCATTGTTTTGATATATAAAACTCATTCATCCTGTTTCTTGCTAAAAAATAAATATACAGACTATTATAGAGACGCTGTCTGTAGAGCAAAGCATACAGATAACACTCATTATATACAGGTGATACAGTCATTGGTAACAAAACACATGGCTTAAACAGCATTAATACATCTATCACAAACACATCTGAATAGTGCACTCAAAAGACAAATAGTAAAATAAAAACAAGTGTGCAATTAAAAGCAGCTAATGGAAATTCTACAGGACTTGCTTATTCACAATTAGTTACTAATTCGTTCTAGATACAATCGTATTATAGATGAAAAGATATATTCTTATATAACTTTTTCGGTTTCTTTGTCTCTCGGATCATCATAAAAATCCTCTGGTGCCCATCGTCCTCCTCCGAACGCCTACTTTAATCTTTCCTAGATACTTCTTCAAGGGGTCTCTTCGTCCGCCTGAATCTGATTGAGGATATTCCTCTTCACTTCGCTGCTTTTTATGCCTCCGCATCTTCGCTATGGAGTAGATTTTCGATAGACTTCGCTTCATTCGGCTTATTAGTCGGTCACCCTTTTTTAAAAAGTGATTTAATTCTCCAGCTTCTCCAGTGAATTTTTAGTCCAACAC
Source organism: Halyomorpha halys (assembly GCF_000696795.3). Lineage (NCBI taxonomy): Eukaryota > Metazoa > Arthropoda > Insecta > Hemiptera > Pentatomidae > Halyomorpha > Halyomorpha halys. The sequence goes on along the minus strand of NW_027106205.1, from coordinate 352,340 downwards.
CGCCTTCCTCAGGTCCTGGGCAGTTGCCGTACAGACCTTAATCCGTTCTAGCGCCGTGGCATTAGCTTGAGCTAAAGAGACTTCCGGTTGCTGAATTTCTTCTGGAGGTGGGTTACCTGCAGATAAAGGTTAGTTGACTGCAGCTTGAGGTTGGTTATTTTGGTTCCAATCCCCCAGCTACAGACCTGCTGCTGTCACGATTTCGTTACTGGCCATAAGTTTATAAAACTGAAACGATACGACATAGCCCAAACAAAAAAAAATCTTTGAAAAAAAAATTACTCCGGTATCTAACACTCCCGGATTTTGGCACCCCTTAAGTATCGGCGAAAGCATAATGTTAAAAAAGAGAAGATGGAATAACATCTGACACGCTTGGACTGCTGTAACATGCTTTATTGTGTTCAATACATACACAGTTCGATCAGCTGGCATCGAAGTAACAGCTGACTCAGGCCGTAACTTATATATCTATATGTATTGAGTATATTTCGACTAATAAACAAAATTTTGTTATTAAGCAAAAAAAAAAAAAGAAATATGACCCTCTCTCAAAATTTTGAAGTGTTATGTTTCAATATATTGCATTAATGTAGTAATGCGTGTCTGTCATCCTAATATCTCGAGACAGTTCGTATGTTTCATCCTTTATTTAAGGAGAGAAATTGATTAAAAATACTAAATGTTGATGGCAATGTAATAAACATAATTGCTGAAATCGCTAGAAAGTTTTTTTATACCGTTTAGAACATAACTTTCATAATAATAAACTACTTTTTTTATAAACTTATTTATTATGTCCGAACAAAAATCTGACTTAAGATTAATAAACAGACACGGAACCAAATTCGTCTGAAACGCAAAATGCCAGTGAACAATTTTGGTACTGAGGCCATATATGTGTTTAAACCCTCCATAAAAAAAATATCTTATTTACCTAAGGTAATAAAGAAACAAAAAACATACAAATCGGATCGGTTGGTTATAATAACTTTCAAAAAATAAAAACAAATCAAGAAACCTCTCCTCTCTAAGAATGTTTGAAATTCTTGTCTCCCTGGTTAATGATTAAAATAAATTATCAAAAGCAGAATATTCTTGCATTGGCCTTTGGTTCGGTAGCAGTTTAGAAAGTTGTATGTTTGGACAGATATTAAGTGATAATAATTAATTAAATTATAAAATAAACTATTTTGTAATAATTTTCAGCGTTCAGAATAAATAAAGAAAACTATTACTAAATGGTTTTAAACTTAAACATATGCTCTGGTCGCAAAGGTCCTTTTTCTGCTTCAGCTATTTCATGCTCCAGAAACGTTCAATTCCCTACTAACATCAACTAACACACAACACAAAACGGGAGGGTTGGATAGGCTCCAAGAAGGATTATTATTGCCGTACCCCGAACATAAGGCCCGGCATAAGATATAAGGGGGACTACTCAGCCACTTCTCCCTGGTCAAGCTTCCTAGGTCAGATATCAACCAATTGGAGCAGAACACCAAACGGTCTGGGACATGAGGTGCTTCATCACTTCTTCCATTTCGGCTATAGCTTGAACGTCATCTTCAGGCCTTGCAATCCGAGGTAGTTATATCGGCTCAGGAGCTATTATTACTAAAATATTTTGTAATAGTGGAATGGCATCTGGAATAACAGTGGTAGTAAGATTTAAGTACTGAACAATATTGTTACGGTTCTTTTTATAGCAATACCTTACTGTTGGTAACTTTCTGTTTACTGCATAGAATACAAATCTTTAAAATAAACTACCTTCAACATTTAAATGTATTCCGTTGAACGATTTTTTTTTTATTTTCAATATTAATATAATTTATATATCAATAACTGAATTTTACTTTAACTCAATTTTACAACTAGGGCAATCACGCCATTTTTTTTTTCAATTTTAGCCATTTTGAAATATTGTTCGATTTAACTACCTTAAGCCTCCTCTTTCCGTTTTAGGTAAATTTTTTTAAGGTTATATAGGACCGTCTCTAAATTGGGGTTTTGGAGGTACGGTTCGGCTGGGAAGGATTGCCTTCTAATAGTTTTCCTGTTGTGATTTGTTGTGAGATTGTGGCATGTCGTGCATGTACCAACAAACTTACTGTAAGTGTCTTTTTTAAAGATTAGATAAGTAAGACCACCACGGAAGGTGGTATTGACGGTTTCATGCTTTTTTCAAATTTAACCACTTCTTAAATATTGCTCGATGGATGTATATGTTTTTATGGCGAGTATATTTACTGTGTTTGCTTCAGTCACAGTAAAAGGAGGGTAAGAAGAAAAACAAATAAATGAATAATAATCACAATAATAAAATATACAAGTATTTATGTATTATAAAGTGGGTGGGAAGCCAAGGGTGATAATTTAGCGATCAAGCATTTTGCTATTTTACAGTCCCTTAACCAAATTAACACTATCAATAGTTATTGATAATCTCTCTATTATGTCAAATCTAAAGAAAAGATAGATTGCTAAATTACCTCTGGTGTCTCTTAGATTATCGCTAATATATAGTCGGTTTTCTGTTTGAAGGGAGAATTCAACAAATTGGTGATATTTGATTTTTTTTTATTATTACGTTTTTACAGGAATAATAATGGATTTCTGCTAATTAGTTTAAAAAAGTAAAGTATAATCAAGAATTTATCAGGTTCTCAATATTAAATATGATATACATGAACATTGTACGTGTAGGTTTATCATCCGAAACCAATTTGCCATACCAGGTATAGTACAAAATATACATTTTGAAACTTATAGGATTCGCTATTTTCACACATGCTGTGCATATATATATATATATTAAAAAATTTAAAAATTAAAAATTGTAAAGAGTATATATGATTAACTAATGTGCAACATAATTCATCTTTTCTTTATATTTTCTAATATAATTCTCCTGTATTGATGTTTATAGGCAGAAACTAAGTAAGTGTTATTAAAATATTGTTTAAGTATAAAAGTTACTTTCTCCGTTTTTTATTTTATATTTGACAAACAATACAAAATTTATAGTAAGGAAATTTAACTTATAATAAAACGTGTTGCCGATAATATAAAATTCCAGAATTATCTCTACATCTTTTTTTTTTTTTTTTTTTTTTTTTTTTAGCTATTGAACTGCCTTGACGTGATATATCTATATCT
>NW_027106205.1:323376-344227 GCF_000696795.3 Halyomorpha halys | reverse complement strand
AGGAACGTATACACGATTCACTAAAAGTTAATAAATAAGCGACAACTCACCTATATTTTAGCTCTCATGTGAGCAGTATCACTTATTATCTCACTGACACTGTTTTTTCACTACTGTTTTTATTTTAGTTCACTGGAAAATAGTCTATTGTGGGACACGAAGTAGCATATGTTCATTTGCTAACTGATCTCTACATCTAAGCTTTTTATTTTTCTTAATATGAAAAAAGTATAAGATGTGGCTAATAGGCTTTTGTAATAACTATAAACCTGAATTGATTTATTTTATATCTACATATATATTTAATAGGCTTTAAATTCATATTGTCAATTAGCTAATTAATTGTTTTTCTTTGTTGGATCAATCACAGAAAAAGAGATTAATTATAAAAGATGGATTAGAAGTATAAATGACGACATATTTGATTCTTAGCAATTACTTATTCACACTACTTGTTTTACTGATGAATCCTATTAAAACACGGTCTGTCGCGCCATTGGAAAAAAAAGAAGAAATTATACGGATATTGAATATTTCTGACACATGGCTAAGGAGGTAAATTGTAAAATTTACAAATAAAGCCAATGAAAAAATATCAATCATTAAAACAATATTAAAAATTATAAAATCGATAAATATCAAGTAATTAAGACTACTTCAATAAAGGATTGAAAAGAATAGAGAAGAAAAGATAGAAAACATCCAGAGACAAAATAATAAACATCTAGAAAAGACCAGAGACCTGTCAGTGTGAACAACCTCGGCAGGCGTGGAGAAAGCTGGTTCGGGCGTCAAAAGATCCACAAGATCCAAACAAAACAACAACAACAAAAATTTAAATAAATAAAATTAAAAAAATAGAACAAGAAATTTATTCCAAAGGTATTCATTTTTAAATACATATTTTTTATCATCTGATTTGTTAATTATATGTTCTATTCAACTTGTTTAATAATGTTTAAAAAAGAAAGTTATAAGTATAAATAACTATTAGTTTCCAATTAAATTCGTCCAGAGACACGATATTTAACGTTACGTTTAAAATAACCTTTTTTTTTTTTTTTTTTAATCATTATTTATGTTAATATTTGTACAAATGATTAAATTGACATTTAAACTTTATTTTAGAATATTAACTATTTCCGAGGAAGATACCGTCGGAGGTATATGAAACAATTAACATTCCTAACTATTCTAAGTTGGTGATTAATTGCTACCCCAGAATAAGGTATTCAGCTCGGGTAATTCAAGTTATCCAGGAATTAGAGCTTTAAGTCTCCCATCTTCCATCAAGCTACTCACAAAATCCTTCTCATCTAGATTTCTATTATAAGTTAAATTGAGAGATGCATTTGAATATACCCTAGTGGAACTTCCTCTAAGTTGGGTTCTGCAGGTAGTTTATGGAACAGAAAGAGTTGAAAAAACTCCTTTATGCTTAATAATAGTATATTTTTGAAGTTTATAAAATCATAGCTGCAATGATAACAATTCATTTTAATGTTTTTTTTTAAAATATAATACTGATCTTCAGAAATGATTAACTATTGTAAATTTTGAAATTATAATATTCTTGGTTTCCAAATATTTGCTCATATTTCCCAGCTTGAAAATAAAATGAAACTCACTTAAATTTTAACTTTAATCCACTGAAAAAATTATTTGGTTTAAATGTGGAAATGAGAAGATAAAACACGGCTGCCTGTTAAAGCTATCAATATTTTCCGATAGAAGCTTACAGCTTCTTAATAGATGATTCAAATCTAGGACGTATGACCCATTCATCATGGGCGCATAAAGGAAAACAATCATCCACCAAAAGCTTTTCAAAAGGCCATGTTTCAGGTTGCATTTATCTCTTCTTGCGTGTCCTCAGTTATTTTTTTATTTCATGCTTTTCCTCTTGAACTGTTATGTAGTTGAAAAAGAAGAAGAGATTTTACCTTGAAGATTTTGATATTTTCCTCTTCCATTTTTTTTTAGTGTGTAGAAAACGAATTTGAGGTTTCGAATCTTAATTATTTTGCGGACAAAAATTAAAAATAATGTTTTATATTGAAATTTTAATTAGAAAAAAAAAATATTTAGAGGTCCTTCAAAATATTCCTCCAAGATACTTCTCTGGTCCCCATTTGACAGAACTACATTGCATTAGGTGTAGATGCTCCTGAATAAATCTCAGGTTGGAAGATTTTAAAAAATAAGGAATTTACTTTTCTTGAGTTTAATACTATTAGCGTTAAAAAAATTATAGTTAACGTATTCAGAAAAGAGTATTATTATTATATTATGAGGATATGGAGGTTGGAGTGCGGTCAGTCTGAGGTACGCATCCCCTGCGTGGAGCCGAAACCTCACGCAGACACAGAAGAGAAGACTGGCCACCATACAAAGACTGGCTCTGCTGAGGGTCACGAAGACATACAGAACGGTGTCACATGAGGCGGTGCAAGTGCTGGCCGGAGCGATACCCCTGGACCTCATCCTCAGGGAGGATGTCCTTAAATATGAAGTTAAGAGGCAGGGACTACAAGCGCTGCCGGAGGAGCTCCGAGAGAGAATCGGTGAGACTCCTAACTTATGGAAGAAAATACTGCGAGAGGACTCAATACAGAAGTGGAATGGACGGTGGATAGCAAGCCAGAAGGGCGCTACTTTGAGAAAATTCTTCCCTACCGTCTTTTCTAGATTGAAGGCTAAATGGGTCCTCCCAGACTATTGGGTCTCACAGATCCTAACAGGACACGGGGGGTTTCGGGGAAAGCTGCAGAGCTTTGGAAAGAACATCGACCCCCGGTGCCCAACGTGCGGAGTTCCTGAAACAGCGGAACACATAATAATAGATTGCTCTGCCATGGAAGGACACCGAGCCAGGCTGTCGAGAAAGACCGGGATTTACGCCCTCGCCGAGTCGGACCTTCCCAGTTTGATAGAAGAAGAGAATTATCCCTTCTTCAAGGAGTTCATTTACGGGTGGAAGGAGGTGGTGGGCCCCACTCATTACACGATGGGAAGGACTTGACCGCCCAACATCGGCGAGCCACCAGAAGATGAGGAAGCTAACCCGGATTGAGACCAGGAGGGCAGGACCAGCCTGGAAACTGCAGGAGGCACCCGGAGGGATGCAGTGGACAAGGTGCAACTCCATCAGACGTAGCGCTGGGCTGCAGCACAGTTAAAAAAAAAAAAAAAAAAAAAAAAAAAAAAAAAAAATTGGTGATCCTAGGGAGTAGTGGCATGCGCAAGCCCCAGCGCACTGCCCCACTGCTCCCGCACCCCGTATGCCAGAGATGGCAAGGGAGGGGGAAAAAAAAAAAAAAAAAAAAAAAAAAGAGTGCGGTCAGTAATTAGACATACAGAAGTAAAACTGATTTTATTTGTGCCTTATTTTATTAGTTCAATAATTTATCTTAATTTATTTATTTTTAGTTTTACTTATTAGTGTATTATTACTTACTACACACCCGATCATCTCCTCATATTTAATTTACGGTCTACAATAAACATCTAATTATTATTGTGTTTAGAGATAGCACACACATTTTCACTATGATCCTTTTGGATCTTAAATGAAAAAAGTCCACAAGCCTCCCAAAAATATCAGCTATAACCTCCATCTACAGTTGCATATTGCTTGATGATACGGGGTTAAGGAAAAGGTAAATTTAATTAAAATGGTGTTTCAGTACTCACTATTGGTATTTACAAGCTCATAAATAATAGCAGGTGAGTGATCGGCTTGCAGCTGGTTGCTAGAACTACATCATGACTAACCATAAAAATAAGCGGAAGAACAAAAGTGTTTTAGTGACCAAAGAAAGCCACCGGATGTGTAAGGTAAAGTCCTAGTTTTCGCCCCAAAACTTGATTAGCCGATGAAATGGTTCGAAGAAAAGGAGAGGGTAGGATAAGAATTCCATAAAAGAAGAACGAAAGAGATTCATTCTGGGGAAAGACAGCGAAAGAGTACACTCAAGAAGATCAGACCAAGGACCAGAGAAGTAAGTCCGATGAGTAGGGACCGCCAGAGCCCAGAGTTGAACCCAAGAAGCTGAAACCAGCAACACACTAGAAATAAGTAATATTCCTAAGCTGTAATTTAGTAGTAAAATAATTAAAATTAGGTTCAGTAGAATTAGCATGTTAATTTTTAACATCAATAATTCAACTATTACATCGTCCAATTTATAATTAAAAGTGAAATAAATCTAAGAATATAAACAAGCTTGATACCGATTTATCGATTTAATAGCTTTTCTACTGCTCCTTCATCGATTCCCCCTGGCTGACTTTCCCTTAAACTAAGGACAATATTAGCGGAGCGATGACCCTCCTATAGCCTTAGATATAATCGACCGTATTAGCCGCGAGGTGTTGGAGGAACTAATTGGGCCCATGTGTCTTTGGGGCTATACTGTCGGCTAATCTACGCTCTATTGACGCTAGTTCATTGTAACCTCCCTCTAATGGGTTTAGCTAAAACTGCGGGTTTTATTCACGTCCGGGTAAGTGGTTTATCGTGTAATCAACTTGGCGCTTTATTTAGCACTTTACTTGCGCCTAATATATAAAGAAGCTTTAATAAAGTTCCTTCCTGGCCTATATTAAACCTTCATAAAATTTTGAATTTATTCAGACAGTTTATTATTTTATATTGAACAGTAACATTACAGAGTAATATCTGCAGTAGAAAATAAAAAATAGTTTCTTATCTCTAGCTTTTTGTTAAAATACTTTCTCTCTGATCGGTTCTTCTGTATATACCATTGTTTCGTTTTATTTTCATCCTATCAAAATTTATTATAAGACCATAGATTCATTTGCCGATAACACAGATATCCTTAAATATCTAAAAATTTCTTGCTTTAACCTTTTTATCTCGGAATCATAATTAGAAAAATGGAAAATTTAACCTGAATACCAATCATGACATGGATGAGTGTGGCTTATTCATCAATACTCAGCATCTATATTAAATATCATTCGTATGTATGGAGGAAAAACATCTAGATTCAATGTGACTTGCTTTATACCTCATAACATCATCGAACAGCGTGGCTAGAAAACCCTAGGTTGAATTTACTATTAAACATATACGATACTTTGGAAGCCTTATGGGCAATCAGAGTGTATGTCAACATAACCAGCTAAATGTTCTAATAATTGCTACTATTTGAATATTGGTGTTTCCGGATGTAATTATTATTATTCATATGACATTATACCTACTAAACCTTCGAATTCCTCTCGTATACAATCATTGCAATCCAAAATCCTCAATGCTCCTTACTTTGTCACAAATAAAATCATACACAAAGACCTTAATGTTCCATATGTAACCGATCTAGCTCGAACTAGATAACTCCTTCCATTATAAACTCCCTAACCACCTAACCTACTAGTTTCAAACCTTGCTTCCTCTTCCATTCCTGACAATCCTCCGATGCGCCTGAAAATAAGATGGCCACGAGACCTGCTAATGTAAAACTTCATTAGAGTGCTACCAATGGGTAGTTTCTCTACACGCCTGTAACACTCCAATTTATCTGAGATCATATTTACTAAATGTATACAGTTGTAAATAGCAATAAATAAATATTGAAAAAAAACAAGATTACACCTACTTGGTATTAAGTATCTTATACAATTATAAATCCTCCTAACTAACCACATTTTAATTTTCAGAACGGTTTATTCCTAGTTTTATTACATATTCCAGTATTTCTTCCAAATATGTTTTGGAGATTTTCTGAAAATTTACTCATTTATGTTTTTTTTTGTTAGATGATCGCAAATTTCATATTTGTTACCTTCGATGTTTTTTCTCGGAAATGCAAAAAATGCAATGAAATGAAAAAATGCAAATTTTTAAAAAAATATTTTATTATTTTTTCTATCATAACATAGAAGGAAAACTTCGCATTTTAAAAAAAAGCAAAATCAATCAATACTAAATTTAGTACCAATAATTTTTTTTTTTGGGGCATCATTTTAGACCTACCACTTTTAGGGTTCAGTCAAAAGAAAAACAGAAAGGGATATCGGTAGAAGGTTTCAGAAATGTTTACCTAACTTATGAGTTTAAGAATTAATTGTAAAATATTTCTTTACAATTAATTATTCACTATTGATATGTCACTTATATCTTATTATTCTTCTTTATTTTTATCCAATTTCACAAATACATTTCTAAATTTTGTCTAAATAGAAACATATCAACTAATATTGACTTTTTAAGAAACATTATTATTATACTCTCAATCTTTATCACATTTTAAAATATTTTGGCGTGCTAAAAGTAAGTTAAGTATATTATTATATTTGTTTTGTTTTTTTGGCTTATAACTTGAAACCCTCGATTTTTTATTGTTCTAAGAATTATTTTATACTAAAATTAAATAAAACAAAATTACCTAAATTTTGTATCGACCCATTTTGCTTTGAAATGTTTAACAGTGGTGGTAAATTTATTCAGTCAATTTGACTGTAAGACGGAAATTCTGGCTTCACAATAACTCGCTTCATATCTTCAACTTGCGCTCAATTCAAAACGAAGCTGATAATCATAAAACTCATCATAATCAAAATTAGTAGTAATTTCCTTTTCTTTAATTTTAGTAAAGGACAGTACATGGTTTTCATGCTATAAGCAAAAAAAAAAAAATAATAATATATTACTTTTGCTTTTCTGTTGTACTTCCATAAATGGAGAGGAAAAATTCTAAAAAATCCTAAAAAACACATAAATGCACTAATTTTCAGGAGTTTTGAAAAATATTTCACGAGATTCCTTCAAAGCGTCCAAGGTTCACTTGACTGAATCCTATTAAGTTCTATCACTCCTAAATGATATTTATATGAAAAAAAATTAAACAATTAAGTAGAAAAAAAATACCAAAGTTTTAATGCTCTGAGAGAAAAATTGTTTAAATATTAATTTTATTTTATTTTCGAGCATAATTGGAGGTCAAAAGCTTGACAATTGCCATAAACCCCCCCAAAAATAGTAAATTTTCTGAACGTCTCCAATTCATTCCAGCGAGATAGCCATACTACTATAGTTATTATATCAACTTCATTTTAATATAACAAATAACAAAAGTTATTTTGTTCCCAATAATAAACAAAGTTCAATGCGACTAGATAATTGCTATGGTTATAATAATTCAAATCGACTTCTAAGTCTTTCAAATAGCATTAAGTACCACAAATAATACATAAATGCCTTCTTGAATCAAGGTCATAAGCGGAGAGCTTTACGGTATTATTATGGCTGCTTGGGCCTTTAGCCCTTACCGTTTGGAACTATTCCAAGGACGACATAAATCTTTGGCCCTCGAGGAGGTCGGAGGAGCAGAAGAATAGTAAGGGACAACAGGCTCGTTGAGAAGAATGGATGTGCGTGACTCTTCTACAGAGTATGTTGGTATTCCACCGTTTTAATTAATGTGCTATCTAATGTTATTCCATAAGTCTAAGCAGGTATTTGTGAAACTAATTAACAGATAATTCACTTTAGTGAGGTCCTACATGCCATCTTCAGGCATCAATTGCAATTATGAGGATATTACAACTTAGATGACTGTCTATGTTTAACAAAACTTGTAAGTGCGTTTTGCGTTTCCTTTGTTATTCATTGACAGCGCATGAGACAATTTAGTACAACTAAATAAGACACTATTGATAACTACTTCTATCGACTAGTAGACAATTGAACTACTAGTAGTAAAAAGTAGTTGATTATCATTAACATGTAAAAACTAAAAGTATTGAGTATTCTGTTTAAAACTTCTATCATGAACTAACAATATGTCATAAGTTAATTTACTGATTAAAAAAATAAAAGTTTTACTTCTCTTTGGACTGAAATAAAAAAGAATGTTGTTATTTTTCACTGTTATGCAAATAAAGGTTAAATCCTTCTACATCAAAAAGCTGCTCAACATATAGCTAATCGAAAATAAATTAACTAATCAATAAAATACTATTATGAAAATATTTGTATAGTGTTATAAGTCTATGTCGGGGAAATTATACACCATTTAGACCCCAACTCTTAAAAATCAGCTGTTATAATATAAAAGTTTTGTACGATTTATTGACTGAATAAATTCTCTTTATTGCTACAAGAAAATTTATAAATATGTTGATGAATTATTATTCTAATTTTGAGTGAAAGTCATAGTATTGCATTGTTTGAATAAAACAATTAATTGATACAAAAATGTGCCTAAAAAAAAGTAAAATATATTCTTTTTATACTGCATTTGGTAATTTTTTGTTGGTCATGTCGAGAATAAGGGTAAGCTAAATTCTATATATAACCACTTATTAAAGAAGTGGAACGAAGATTTTTGATTTTGGGTTTTAATAATTATTGTAATAACAAAATGATTATTACAATTAATGCTCAAAACAATTTTTGAAAATTCTGAAAAGAATTAAGTCAGATCTCTTATTCAAGGATTACTTGTCCGAGAAAGTTTCACTCACTTTCTTCTCAGAGTGTTCTGTTATATATTATTAAGAACTGTGATGTAACAATTTTAACTTAAATGCTCCCGGCTGAAACAAAATAAAATGTGAAAAAATTAAGTTATATTTCAATCAGTACAAAAATAAATTGATAAATTTTATGCTTTAAAATAAGAGTACTAAAGATATTTTTTTCTCTTTCCAATTATAATTTAGCTCTCCGAAGCAACCCCATTGTGATTAAATTTAAAATATTTCCGCTCTATTGAGTGAACACTGATCACAAAGTGAAATAATGTAAAATCGATTCCCTAATTCTGTAATCCTTTGATTGTCGGTTACAATTTGGTAGTATAATCGAGTTTGTGACATCGTGTAGCTAATGAAGAGAGAACAGTGACATATATACGTCCAGGTTTGAAATTCCATTAATGAAAAGTTGAAGCGTATTCAATGCGATATGTTCAAATATAAATCCAATCACGCAAGATATCCTTCTGCTGACGAATTCCATTGACTAAAAATCACGAAAGAATAATAAGCTTTTGAATGACCAGTTTGTCCATATTCTGTTAATTAACAGATTGGTGAACCGTATAACATACCAGTAATACTATCAATTATCGATTTTATTTCACTCGGAATAAAATTAAAACCTTCTAAATTATTTATGGAAATCAATAATATAATATGATAACAAACGTCTTTCAATTACTCGGGTCAGTATATCTTCCTCCCTTTTTTTATTCCCTATTTTTTATTGGTTTTTACAAGAAATTATTTTTTTTCCTTGGTACGTGATTTTGTTTATTGCAAGTTTAATGCTATATCATTAGAAAATAAAATCTACAGAACAAGATATTTTTGAAATATTTAGGCCTGAGTGGAGGAGCCGTTATTGAAATTTAGCTGAATGCGGGAAAATGCAAATACGCATTCGTAATCAGCTGACAGAATGTGAAAAAATCGATATGGTATTGACTAGATATAAACCCCTAGAACTTCAAAATCGGATTAACGGTTTGATCGATTATGCTTGAACACAAACTTGCCTACAAACCGACAGACAGACCAGAAAGCCAATTTGTCCTTTGATCTCCGAGACATTAAATGTGTGTTAAAATTTTCGATACTGAGGAAATGAATATTTTTGCATTAGGTAGTAATGCTTCCTAGATATATAAACTTAAAACCATCTTTATTTTACCTAACGAAATGTTGTGGTGTGTTCTATATCTTCAGGTTATCTAATTCGTTAAGGATACTTCTATCCACTTTTTTCATCAGAGTAACAATTTGTACTTTAAAAAAAGTGTTATTAACACTTACAGTGTTACTAGTTTCTTTGAAGAAATATATTTTATAGCCTAAGAACTCAAGTACTGATTTTCACTTATTTGTTTTACGTCTAGAGCTACTGTAGTGTTCATTGTTGAACAGTCTATGTTGAAGACATATTTCAGTCTATTTATTCGCCTCTAATACGTCTATCCACTTTTTAACCATGTATTGCTCTATTCACCACTTGGTCTAAATATGTTAGAACCTGTAGCTACGGAGTTATGATAATTGATAATTTAGACTATCTTCAGGAGATCGAAATTGTGTTATTAACAATGTCACTGTCATATTTGATATTATTTATTTATTTATTTTTTTTACCAGATCGGCCTGGTGGGCCTTACATGGTTGATATAATTTATAATATATATATTTTTTAACAGTTGATCATGAGGGGGTATAGTCATACAAATGACACCCCTAACTATATAAAATGTTCTTATTAAAAGAAAATAAATAGATAGAATAATGCTTCTTAATAAAAGAGGAAAGTAAAATTGATAACAAAAAATAATGATATGGTACACTTAAATAAAACAAACAATTGTCTTCTAATAGTAAAAAGAAACAAGTTAATTTGAAAAAGGGAAGAGAGAAGAAAAGAGAAAAAAAATAAAAATAAACAAAAAAAATAAATCAAAAAATAATAATGAATAAATAAAATGAATAATAATAATAATAAGTATATAGAGGTAGTGTGACTATGAATTAATTTTAAATTTATTAAAAATTTATAAAATAATGTCCTGCAGCAGTCTGGGCTTCAGTCTTCGGGTTGAGGTTGGGTTTCCCAGGTTGTAGCTCACTGCTCCTTTAACTGTCGGCAGCTGGGAGTGGAACTTTATGAACCGTTTTTTGATACAATCCTCTATTGAATCCATTTGTAATTCGCGATGCAATTGGCTATTTCGTATGAACCAAGGAGCATTACTGCGATTCTTATAACTTTATTTTGAAAAGATTGTATTTTTTTCCTTTTCGTAAAGGATGCCGCTCTCCAGACTTCACAGCCGTACATAAGCAGTGGCCTGAGAATTGTTATAAATATAAAAACAGTTGTTTCTGGTTTTAGTTCAATTTAGATATAATATTTCTATAAGCTTGGCCTGTCTTTAAAACCAGTTGAGATGGTAAGGCAGGGACAAAGAGCTTTGAAAATGGCAGAATCGATCTTTAGACACATTATTATATAATATTTTGGACTATAGACCAATAAGTATATTAGAGAACAGAGAGTTATTTTCTTTAGCTAATGGCTAAGGTGAATTACCGAAACTTTGGGATTACATAAACTGAGGGATTATGTAAGCGGATAGAAAAATGGTTGTAGTCCCATTTCATTTCTTCAGAAAGAGAATCAGTACTGAATAAGGAGGGGGGAAACCGAAAGACATAGCCAAGCTCTTGATGAAATTGTAAAGTGGGCAAAGATCCGTGTGCTATAAAAAATAAAATATAAAATGTTATATAAAGGATCATTAACTGCGATTCTTAGGACTTTATTTTGAAAAGATTGTAGTTTTTTTTCCTTTTCGTGAAGGATGCCGCTCCCCAGACTTCGCAGTCGTATATCAGCAGTGGCCTGAGGATTGTTTTAAATATAAGAACAGTTGTTTCTGGTTTTAGTTTGGAATTTCTGTTTAGGATAGGATATAGCATTTCTAACCTTGCATAAGTTTGAGTTAGTTTGATGATTCCCAGGTCCATACTGTTTCGATACCTGATATTAAGTTCAGTTTATTACCTGGTGTTGTGAATCTGTTATTGAACTAAAAAGTTTTGATTTTTATTGTGTATATTTTTTATTTTTTCAATGTGCGTTTCTTTTCATGTCTTTTTTTTCAACAATAAGCTGAAGATATTATGTTTCTGTAGTTGGTAATTTGTAACAGGTATATAGTATAGAGTATAAAGTTTAAGTCTTATTTTTAATTTTGGCATTTTTTTATGTTCAGTTAGTATTCTAAATACGCATTTATTTTCAAAGTAAATATATCATACGTCCCTCTATCCGAATCAATCTGAGTAGGAAATGGCAGTAAAGAGAGGGCTATGTGGAAAGAGCCCTAAAAATAAGTGGGAGCATGAGGTGGGGTGGGTAAACAGGAGTCGTAAATGGTTCTGAGGGTGTTAAAGCTTAATGCCAAATGTCGAATCAGTGGCGGTTGGCCTTAGAGCAGTCCCAATTCCACTCGGCTGGTTCCCCAACGCCCCTCTCCTCAGCTAACCGGTTCATCCTTAATTTGTTACTACTTAGTGAAACTGTCACACTAACCTCATTTGCCGAATGGGGACACCTTTTGCTATTGAGTGCATTCAACTAACGAATTTAATTGAAATAACATTGGAGTTTTAGAACATTATTACTGAAAAATCATGATTTTTTGAAAATGTCGTATGTTATAAGCGTTGTGTTGGACTAAATTCACCACTATGTCACCAATCTAGAAGTGATCAATATTTTTTTTTCTTTTTTTTTTTTTTTTTATGCGATTGCCCAAATAACGAAGGAAGTTTGAAGCAGATTTTAAAACGAACCTCTATTCTATAAATTATATTAATGTGTGAAAAAATTAATTTTGACATTGTCTTCATATATCAGTGTCAGTTTTCATCAATTCATCAGTCATTGTTTTTTGAAAAAAAGTTTTTGAATCAACAGCCTTCTTCCATTCTGACGGTGTAAAGAGTGGTGGTAAAAGCTTTAGACCTAAGAGCATCTGAACTTTGAATTCAATTTCGCCATGAGTCGTAGGCCTTAATCGACCAACCCTGGGTATCAATTCTGTAAAGCCCGTAACCAATGAGGAAAAAGTCGACTTACTAATACCTTCCTGAGAGCTTTTTAGTACCAAGTCATACAAAATAAAAGAAGTTGCAGTAACTCATTTCGTGACGGGTCTGCTGTCTCTTCTTATTTAAGACATGGCCTAACTTGAAGAACACACTCTAGGCATTAACTTATCCGTCGGTCAGACCTCCTTTATACATTACTAAAACTGTCTATTTATTGGCGCCACTAAACAACCAAACAAACAAACAAACTGTCTATTTAAATTACCATTTTTTAATCAATCCGGCATATTTATTTCTGTTATTAATATCATTTCTCAGCGATAGATTTATTTCTATTATTAGACATTTATTTCGATTACTTATTACCCCTGAGTATCTCAGATTGTCACATTTAATAATGGAAACACTTTGAAATTTGAAAATCTTTGAAAATAAAACCTTGCTTAATTTTATTTAATTTAAACCAAACCGTTACAATTTCTCTTCTTTTTTTTTTAAAGCGATCTTTATATTTTGGATAGTTTACTATAGTTAGTTACTGTTACCTAACCAAATACTCATTTAAATTGGTTTATAAAATGCTATCAGATTTTTTTTTTATTGTTTTATTGGTTGTTTTTCTTGTTTTTTTTTAATATCCTTTAAAATTAAAGTATTATATTACTAATCAATTAAAAATTATTTTGAATAAAAAAATTTATATTCATAATTTTAGTTATTTCCATCTTGATCCGAACTGAATAAAAAATCCTGTTTTGGGGTATTTTTTGTTTTGTATTTTAATTTTTTTTTTATTTCAGGAGAAAGAAAGAAGAGAAGAAGAAATAGAAGATTTTTTTTTCATGTTTTTTTTTTATTTTATGCTTAGGTATTTTAGTAGCTCTTCCTTCTCAACTGACATCAATGGAGTATTGAACTCAAATAGTAACCAAAAATACCGATAGCTTTGAAGTTTCAACCTACTTAAACCTAACATTAACGCTAAATTAAAAAAAAAAAATTAAGTTGCATAAGGCAACAAAGAGTAGGACATCCGAAGCAAAACCACCACTTTCAAGAGGTAAATGAACTCGGTCCATTCTGCAAAATTTATTTCAATTATGGTTTGTATAAGTTCCTCCTACATTGTCGGAGTAGCGTTTAAAGAAAATACGACCTACAAAAATCAAAAATATACTGAACATTGACAGTGAAGTTAATGAGTCTATGTTTACACTATAACAGTATGTAATAAATTTGATTTTGAAAGTGGCATGTACATAATTTTCGAAGCCAAGTACTTATATTACGTTTTGGTAAAAATTATTCTCATTATTTTTAGTTTAATATAATGGAGTAAAGAATATTACGTTAGTAATTTTATATTATCCACTTTGTTTTATTTTTTTATTTATTGTTTAGTTATGGAGCACGAGTTCTATCTTTTGTTTATTGTTTTTGTAATGGAGCACTAGACTCAGGTTTTGTTTTATAACTGAATCTTATGTAATGAAATGTGTACAAGACTTTATCTTTCACAAATAAATATATTCTATTCTATTACAATAGCTCTTTGATGATGAAGATGATGATGACAGCCATTATTTACAACAGCTTTTCATTCCCGCGGGTTTATAATAAATTTTAGCAAGTGGTACATTCCTCAAGTATCCTTAAAATTTTCTCTATTTCCTGAAAACAATTTGATGCAAAGTAACCTAATTTTACTGTTACCTTATCGAACTGCAACAAGCATATATTGCATAAGAAAATACATATAGTATGTGTCTTTAAAATATTATAACGTTTAAAATTGACTTAAATGATCTTGAATTAGTAAATTGTTATGTTTGATAAATTGAAAAAAAAATGGGTTGGGACGCCCAAAAATTATTTAGCGATAGGGCTTGAACCGGAAATTGGAGTCTGAACACGTATTAAGCATAAATATAAGAATTTGCATTTTGTAATTACATTTTTTTTTTCTTCCAACTCAAAAATGATACCTAGGAGTTTGAATATTAAAACCTAACGCATAAATACTACAATATTTCTATTGCTATTTCTAGGGAGGAAAGCAAAATATACAAGAAAAAAAAAGCTCAAAATACATAATATATTAATTTGAGAAAATGATAAGCCTCCGAAACGTATTAGTTATTAATATATCATCTGTTTATTGCATTTTCGAGTTTATTTCAGGGATAGGATGCACTCAGTTAAAAGGATAATTAGTTGCGTATTTTCAGCTATTGAGTTCAGTTGGGTCAAGGGATTGACAAACTCTTCAAAAATTCCCCCTGATCACCCCATTACCTCGTTAAACCTTTACCTACACTAAACCATTCTGAGCTCAAACAGATTATCGTCTTAATTACTAAACGGCTTGCTGTATTGTTAAGTCGATAGAAAGAGAATACCATAAAGGAAGTTATAAATAAACTTAAGAACCGGTCTTATATCTTCGGTACAATGAAATTTTATGAATAAGGGAAAAATGTGCGTTTTGAACTCCCCTAATTTCACCCATATTTCAGAGGGTTAATCCGCGGTCATTAGAATTCATAATTGAACAAGAGGACTTCCTTTCTTTCTTCCTTCCTTTTTATTTTTCAAACAAAATACCATTCTGTATAACTCCTTTTGTTTCATGGAGATTAATACTACTACCTACTACGTTTGTTAGATATAATAAATATCTAAATACAATCAGATATTGTAACAAGTCCACCAGAAACTTGATTTAAAAAACAACACTTTATATAAAGGTTTCACTATTTTAGAAAATAATTATAATTTCTCATTTTGTAGGGAAAAATTTTATTAAAAACAACAAAGATGTGCTGCCGAACCTGATGAGGTAGCTAGCTACACAGCATACGTATTCTAATCAGATCGGACAATTTTTTTAAATCTTATAATACATAGGCATAACAAGTAACAATATATTATAATAGAATGTGATTTTTTGTTTTTTTTTCTGATCGCTTTAGTTCTTTTATCTTGTTTTTCTTTTTGATGATTTTTTTTATATAATGACAAATAGGTATAAAAATTACCAAATATATGTAAAAATAAATATATAATAAACATTAAAAATTTATAAAAAAAATAATAAAATAATCAGTACAATATGCAATGTATGCATGTCATCCTTTCTCTGGATGATTCTATTACTCATCAGTTTCCATGCATGTGGTGGTGTTTGATTCCCAGGGAGTCGAATATTATATTCTCTGCTATCTTTGCCACGTCCTGGATATCGACCCCGAGTTTCTCCATGAAACTTCTAGTTGTGGGTATCATTCCACGGGCTCCAAACCAGAGGTCTCTCACGTTGAAGTCTCGTACTCGGAAGCCCTCACGGAACTTTTCCTAAAAAATGGGATGCAATTTATTGTAGATTTCCTTCTTTTCGCTTTCTACTTTATTTGCTTGGTCAAGGTCGTTATTTTCATATCTGACGTGTGGGATCCAGAATGAATGCTGACTTCCCCTTCTTAGGGGAAGCAACAATATCATCATCATATCATCGCATATCTTGTGGATCCATCCGTATCGACGCAGTAGACCTCGTCGAAGCAGGCAAAATCTCTTTCTTTTAGGACCTTCATTAACTCGTGCTTTAATCTGTTATGTCGGCGGTTTATGTGAAGGGAGTCGTTAGGGCATTTCCCCAGTACATCTGCTGGTGTTTCAGGCTCTCTGTTGCATTTGCTATAGGACACAACTTCTCTATCCTGTCCTCTGACACCTGGGACCCTACAAAGGAGTGCATAATTTATATTCAGCTTCAAGGCATTGGACTATTCAGAGACTGTAAGTATTTGTTTATCGTATATAAACTTATTTGCTCTCGGGGTCTCTTAGAATTCGTATACTCCACTGCCCTTTCAACTGCAATAGGCCCAATTCTCGAACGCACTTTCATGTAGCGACTGAAAATCCGCTATCCGCTAAAGGATTTTTTTAAAATTATGGTGATTTAAATATCTAATATTTCCTTCTGATCTAAAATGCATCTGGTTTAACATGGAGTACAAAATTTAGTTTTAGGGGATGTTTTCCGGACTAAAATAAGATAGGTAACAATGAATATATAATATTCAATGCAATATATAATATTCAATACAATACAAAGTTTGTCTAGGATAGTGTGTTAAGGAACTGTCCATTTACAACTGTATGTACTGTTAAGAATGATTCAGTCTTAGTTTAACCTAATAACTTTTATTATTAAATATATATAGTATAATCAATGATTTCACTTTATATGATCTTTTGTAATTCCTAAAATACGTTAGATATTACTATTGATAAATTCCTACCATTCTTCCTTAGCCTTAAAATGTTTTAAAATAAAAACCCTAACATTATTTATTTCTATTTTTTTTTTTATTTTTATCAATAATCAAAACCATTTCAGTTCAAAGTGATTTAAAATGTTACTGAGCTTAAAAAATTAATAATCGTAATTCTTGTGGCTTAACTTTTACCTGAAAATATATGCACAGCCCTTTTATAAAATCATATGTATTATATACATAGTTTATTTCCTGGATTTAATTCAATTTTAAATTAAATGAAACTTAAAAATTACATTAGTGAAATGTGTAAAAAAATAGTATTATAATAATGAAAAGGGAAAAAATAAATACATTAACGAGTTAGAAATAAAAAAAAAAAGAAACTTGAAAAATAAATTATTTACTAGGTATATAGGAATCTATTATAATATTTACCATAACGAATGCTCAAAACGTAATCCATAAAACTAGTAATATCCGTTTGATCTACGAAGTGTCACTAACCTCCTGTTCTTATCCACCACGTCCGTACCTATAAAGCTGTTTATATAACATTATATTCCAGTCGACAAACAAGACGTGATGTATCAGCCTATACCTAATCCCAAACCTCATAAAGTGAGTGCTTTGGTTCGGTAACGTTTATGCTCTCATAAAAACTGTGTGGACCCATTGGAGGATAGGAAATAAGTTCTGAGGCGGAAAAGGGATTAAGGGCGGTGAGCGGAGTAATAAAGAGGAAATGGAGGGAGAGGTGTCAGCCGTCAAAGGTCGGTGTAGAAGGCACTTCAGAGGAATTAAGTTGGTATAAGCTCTCTGGGCTGTGACCAAGCATATCTTGATTCTTCTGTATCTGATTCCAATCGTGTTGATATAGAAGCATTGTGTACCATGTGGTATAAAAAACCCTATAAACCTGATAGAATTGAGGACAAAAATATAATTTTAAAAATGCATATAACAGTAAGTAATTAAAAATAATAAGTAAATTTTTAACTTAAATATTAAGTTAGTTAAAATTGTGTGTACTTTGTGTTTTCAATTCATCACTATTTATGATTTATTCTATCGGAATATGTCCATGCAATCGATATATTTTTACATCTTCAGAAACTAATGAAATGTTCATGCTGAATATCGTATCGACCATGAAACTGTCACAGTAATCTCAAAATAAAATCATTTATAAAGTAAATCGCAATTCATTTAATCAAAAGAGCGAATCACTAAATATGCACCTATATGACTCTACAAAATGTCATAACACTATTATCAATAGTAATCATTAACAACCTCTCAATGTTGGTATAATACGCTAGAAAATAGTTAGTTCTCGACAAGAATCATACATCTAACTCAGTGACGATCTCCATCATCAACTCTTCAATAATCAATGAAATTCAAAATGTTTATTCAACCAGCCATTTAACAACTATAAAATACATATGGAATCGAATCGGAAATAAATAAATAAACATACTAAAAAAAAACTAATAATAAGAGATAGTATGCACAAAATCTCACACACGTACAAATTAGAGCGTCACTTTTATGTTGTCTTTTATTTTTCTCAAATACTGTGATATAATTTTAATTATGTTGATCCAAAGACGTGAAAACCAGGTTTCGGGAAAATAAGATCTTTTGCGAAGAAAATCGGTGTTCAAAGTAAAATTCTTGAGTTGCACGGATAATTCGTCTCTCACGAATAGAAATAGTTTAAACCTTGAAAAGGCGTGCAGGTAAAATCTACGTGTCTGATGAGTGTCTTGAACCGTTAGCAATTCCTCTGTGGTTCATTATTATTCCCATTCTTTCAGCAATCCCATGTTATTAAAACCTATAAGGTCAACATTTGAAGTGTTTAGAAGATTTTTTTGACATTTCTTCCTGAAAGAAGTTAGGTCTAATTGTTGTAATTACTCTTTCTACATACATGAGTTTTACGTTTAATAAATGTTAGCGGATATGTCATCCACTACAATATTGTTTCTGCATTCTTTGGTTGAAATGTTGCAATATTAAAGAGTTGTCGGATTAGGAATACGTACTAAAATATTAGATAAGATTAGTCTGTTAATCGTGATTTTGAGATTGACTCTGATTGTGTTCAAAACCCAGGAGAATCAGAATATGAAGTTAAGATGGATATTAAAAGATTGAGCCCATAAATGCTCATAAACATAAAAAAAAAAAAAAATAAGAACCTAGAAATCGTGTCACAATAGCAGAAATAGATACTTTTCCAAAATTAGTGATTTTGAATGATAATAGAAAAATAGAACAGATCCGGAAACTAATGAGTGTTCATTACAAGGGAAAAGTTAAAAAAGGGACTAGCGTTATTAACTGAAAAATCTACTTGTACATCCAACTAATTTTTCCACTTATTTTCTTATCTATGTAGTTTAAAACTTGCATAGTGGTAAATTTTATGTTTAGATAGTAATGGCGTATAGATTACCCCAGTTACTTTTCTAGGAATATGCTGAAACCACTAAAATTATAACATGCCGTCTAAAGGGAACAGTGTATATTAAAACTATGAACTCAGAACAACAGAACCTTATGAAGGTGAAAAGAGGGGGGGACCTGTATAAAAATATGTCTTTATTAAAGCAATGAAAAACATTCATAAGAGGCCGCTGCGGTGTCATTTGTTGTGCAATAACTGTAACTTTTTGTCGCTATAACATAATAATACAAATTAATATTTAATTAAATTTTTTTTGTTTACTTTTCTATTTAGATAGCGTATAACTTTGTCGTATTTGCGGTGATTCATTAAACCGTGTATTTCAGACCTATGAGTGAAAGCTATGCTAAAATATAAATCGCGTTTGCTATTAGTGGGTTTTTTTTTTAAATAATTTTATTTATTGATAGATATTACAATCTGCCACACAGTTTAATTAATTTTAATCTTCATCTCCCATTTTTATTAACTCCTTAACCTTTATATGTTTCCCCAACAATACTTCAAGAATGTAATACGAATCTAACTGAGCTATAGTCTTATTGTTTCACACATCAGAAAATATATTTCTGATTTTAATAACTGAAACCAACTAATTAGTTGCTTTCAGTAATTAAAGCGATTGAATAATTATTCAAAGTTACAACTTTTTATTTAATTTAAGGAAGAGTTTTATTGAAAAAAAAAATCAAATTATAGGGTATAGTGTAGCAGTAATATAACAATGGGGAAGAGAGGAGAGGCAAATAATTATCTTTTGTTACACTGTAGCCTTGAGTCAACCCTGTGGGGCTTATTTGGAGAAAAATCTGGAGGTTGAGCGAGATCTTGAAAAATCATTTCCTTGTATTGCATTGTCCATTGTTTTAGAAAGAGCACTTCCTTACAAATTATTGAATCCATGACCCTTCATATGTCCACAATATTATTTAATATAACTGTAAGAACTTATATGTTTAAATCACTGAAAATATTTCATGGGTTCACGAATGTAGGTTAAGAAAACCTTCATCATAGGCTTTTGAAAAATTCCCCTGTTATCAAGGAAAATAGGAAGATGTTCACGAATGAAGGAAGCGATTTGTAGGGATTGAGGGCTTACACTTAAGGGAAGGGTATAGGCTGATAGAGTCACCGTGGAGAGAAGATGACAAAGATATCCATCAAGGGGTGGACTGGAAGGATATAGATGGGCCAGCAAACAGATAGGCTCAAGAAGATGAAGAGACGATGGATGGCTCTCGTTCGGTAGATGTTCCCTTGGGATGTTCGCATCAGACAACTTCGGGGAGATTGCAGGTTGGAGGTAGATGGTCTGGCTAATGACTTAATTTTTAACAGCTGTGTGAAAGAACAATTAATATAAGTCATTATAAAAACAGTGATTGAGACCACTAATTATAAAAGTAATAATGAAAAATCAATAAAAAAGATATATATATATACATTTTTAATGAATATTTTGGTCTCTAACACC
>NW_027106205.1:307336-323300 GCF_000696795.3 Halyomorpha halys | reverse complement strand
TAGTGCTTAGAAGCTTCTGAAAAAAAATTTATTTGTTAATGCTTAAATATAATTTCATTTTTTCTGACATGGCGCAATAAAGTATTTATTTTTATTTTATGAAAAAAGAGTTAATTGTCATTATAATGATTAATTAACAAATTATATGTTTTTATACTTGATATTTTTGGTAATTTTCGAAAAATATTTATGTTTTTCTTTTCCCATTCTCCAATTCTGTTAAGAGTGCAGTATTTCTAAATATTCTGGAAGTATACATCTTTTATTATTTGGTTTGGAAACAAATTAAGGAAATAGAAACATTCAAAGATTGTATTAATAGAATACATGATTTATTTTAATCATTCAATAATAGAATAAAAAAATATTGTGATTATACTTATATTTTTAACGAACGAAGCTCCAAATTAATTTGTACTGAGAAACAAACTTCAATTATGTAGGTTGATTGTTGGTTGCATAACAAGATATAACTGCTTTTGTTACACAACGAGATGAGTTATATTAAATTCATCTGTCTCTGATCTTAAATTACATCTATTATTAACCTGGTTACCCAACACTAACTTATAAAATAAGTTAAATCATATATTTTCATTAAACAAAAAAAATATTGGTAACAGAATATTTCTAACTAAAGAATAGTTTATTATCCAAAACTATCCTGTTACGATTTTCTAAAGAAGAAAGTCTAAGCTATTGAATGTGTTTGTGGTTGACAGTGACAGCAAAGCAAATATTTTCCTCTAACCTGAAAATGGTCTTTGAGGTATCAAAGCTCTTAGATCTGTCAAACATCCCTTTATACGTATCCTTTCCGTCTTTTGCATGTTATTCTTTATATTCTATCAATGCAACAGAATAAATATTATAAAAATATGCAATAAACATTTGTTTTATTATTGTTTACACACAACAATAATTATACATAGAAGGTTCAAAATAGTGTTTGACATTTTTATTTTTTTTTGTCCCGAAATAAATTACTCTTTTAAGACTTCTTTTCTTTATGTCACCTTTCCAACAACGTTTTGAGCTGTTTGCCCAATATCAATTTCATTGTTGCACAATCAACACTTTTTAAAATTTTACAGAAATACCTAATAA
Organism: Halyomorpha halys; assembly: GCF_000696795.3. Taxonomy (NCBI): domain Eukaryota; kingdom Metazoa; phylum Arthropoda; class Insecta; order Hemiptera; family Pentatomidae; genus Halyomorpha; species Halyomorpha halys. The sequence continues at coordinate 322,193 of NW_027106205.1, read as the reverse complement.
ACAAGTTATACTCAATTATTAATTATTTAAATATAATTTACAACTTTAATTATTTAATTTTAAAATTATATAGCAATCTAAATTTGAAATTAAGCTCAAAATTTAAATACTAATTATTCTTATTTTATCATATCTTAATTATGCCATGGAAGTGTGTCAACAAATATTAAAACAGATTTTTATGTTCAAAATCTTGAATGTAAGTTAAAGATGTCCCTTATTATTTTTAAATGTTACCACAACATTAACATCTCTTTGGACTATTTCACTGCATAATCAAAGTAAGTAAGCAAATAACAGAAATTAGTATTTCCATTTATGGTCTAATTTCAAATTTTAAATTTTTAATAACTAATAAGTTATTTTTATTTATTTATTGGAAATTGCTGTATAGTATTAAATCTGTTGATTGTGCACTATTTTATCTTAGTGCAATTAACTTGAAAACGGGAAAATTTCCAGAAAGGTTGTACAAAGGATAAAATAAAGAAAATAAGCCATAAAAGGCTAATTTCTTTCGGGAGAAAATAGTAAAGTATAATATATTTCGTATCTAATAGATTCTTAATTAACTTACTCTTTTTTATCTTATTTTACAAATAACTTCGTTGAGCGACACTGTCAGACCGTAAGTTACGTCCTAATTCACAACGTTGGTATAAATTTAGCAACGAGATATTTTAGAACAGGAAAAAATACAATGGCATTAGAAATAGGCATGGTCTTGGTGGTGCCAGCCGCAAGACAAAAATGATTTTAACTTGAGAGCAAGTGGGTAGAAAGCTTATGTACGTTATTAGTACGTGAGGGCAAATGTGAGAAGAGTGATACCGTCTGTGAAATAAATTATTATTGTTTTATATAGCCATACATCTTTTACAATTTTTTATTGTTAATATTTTTAGAACTCCTTGGAAACAAAATTATAAGACGATCTACATGGTCCATAATATAACAAATACTACATATTACAACAGGCTTTATATATAAATATTTTTATTTCTCTCGAACATTTTTTAGCAGCCAAAAAGTCTAATTTTTAGAACAATGGACATATTAATATCGTATTAGTGGATAGCAATGGCTCCTCATCATCTCATTTCATTTGTGGTTCTAATTATGCAAATAGATGAATCATCCTGCTTATTTTCAGCATGCAACGTGTATTGTCTGAAATGAAGATTTTGGGCACGACCTGTTATGAAAAAATCCGTTCTGAAATAATTTTTGATGAATTATTTACGGTTGGTATTTAAGTTAATGTCGTCAACGTAACATGGATATTTATAAGAGTAAGATAATTTCTTTTTTTCTAATGTCTTGCAAAAAGTCAGGATAATGTCATATTTCAGGTGAAGTATCGATGCGTCTATGGAATTAGAACATTATTGAGTATACTTAAGGACGTCAAGTAGTTTATTATACGTCAATTAGTTTTAACTCTATTGTAATAAATATTTAGTATTTTCCCAGTTTTCCATTTATAATTAATTTCGTATTAAAAAAAAATAATAATAACTCGTTTATTTTATGTCGGAAAAACACTTTTCATTCCATTTCGTATAATTCCAAGCTTGGCCCCTCGAAGTATTATTTATCTTTCCCTGAGAGTGCTGTTAAGATTAAAAAGATTTGAATAAATTATACCAATGAATAAAGTATTTAGTTAATTATTCATATTTAAATTTATTCGCGTAGAACATTCTGGAGATCGTTTTTTTGGATAAACGATTTTTTGGATAAATTAACTTAAGACAAAAATTAATTCAGGAATCTATAATCATTCAGATATATATTTTTAAACATTAACTATATTGATCTTATATTTTTTTTCTCCATACTAATTTAATAGTTAAAATATATTAAAAACCTAAATGCTTTTGATAACGACTCCTTGTTGTTAAAACAAAACAATATTACTAAGACAGTAATTTGAACTGGCGTACAGAGTGATAGGCAAGGCAAAATAAATTACAAATTCTGTTCTTCAATGGGTAATTTATAAAAAAAAAAATTTTTTTTTTATTACTTTGTGAGGAGTTAAAAAATATATAATAATTCACCTAACAAATAAAGACATCAAACCATTTATGATAAATATATTTTTTTGTTAATAGACACTGTTATTCAAAAGAAATGTTTTACAGCTTTGCAGGCTCACTAAAAACTTTAGGCCCTTTTTAGTAAAATTATAACGGTTCCTTTTATTATCGAGCCCAAATTAGTTCATAAAAAGTAATTGCTCCTTTCTTAGATTATATTAGCCTGTAAAGTGCAAATAGGCAATTTGGCAAAACACTAAAGCATATAATGCTTGCCGAACGACTACCCCGTGTTGTTACCAGCTACTTTCTCCAGAATAAGAAAATATCTACAAACTCCAGAAAAAGAGTACAAGTCAGATAATAAAGAAATATATATTTTTTTACCCTAAGAAATTCTTAATTCAACATGATCCTTGAATCCATGCGCCTGGGGTTTGCGCATGTCTCTGCTCCCAAAATCAACAAGATTTTTCCCTTATTTTTATAAAAATTATTATTGAGAACAATTTTTACTGTGGTGCAGCCCAGCGCTTGGTTGAGCACCTTACTGATGATGCTGCGCCTTGCCCATTGCATCCCTCCGGTAGGTCCTCCTGGTCCGCATCCGTCTGAGTGCCTCCTGTAGATTGCCAGCCTCGTCCAGCCCTTCTGGTCTCAGTCTGGGTCAGCTTCCTCTTCTTCCGCTGGCTCGCCGATATCAAGCGGTCAAGTACGTCCTATAGTGAAATAAATGGGGCCCACCACTCCCTGAAGAAGGGATAATTCTCCTCTTCCATCAAACGGGAGCAGTACGACTCGGTGAGGGCAAATATCCCGGTCATTCTCGATAGCCTGGCTCGTTGTCCTTCCATTGTCGGTGCAATCTACTACTACGTATTCTGCTGTTTCAGGAACTCCGCACGTGGGGTACTGGGAGTCGGTGTTCTTTCCAAAGCTCTGCAGCTTTCCCAGGAATCCTCTGTGTCCTGTTAGGATCTGCGAGTCATGCACTCTTGTTACCCCCCGGAATGGAGGAGTGGAATGGCTCTATTGAGTCCTTCCGCAGCATTTTCTTCTATAAGTTTTAGTCTCACAGTTCCTCCAGCAACGCTTCCGACCCTGCCAGGTGTTGCGTCGTCGATACTTCTGGTGGGTTATGAAACACACAATTCAAGAAACCATCGTTAGTTGTGACGTATACCTGACTGCGAAATACGACAGACACCCACCTCAAGCGACACAGGAGGAGACGCCCACTGCCGAAGCACCACTTAATTACCTTTTATCAGATTCGTTTACATGGAAGTGATACAACTGGGTCTCAGTAGTAGACGTATTTAGCAAACTAGCCATGGCGTACCCAGAGAAAGAGGCGTCTGCAGAAACGGTGCTAAGAGCTCTAAGCACAAGGTTCCCGTTTTAATGCGCACCGGATAGAATCTTGACAGTGGAAAAGAGTTTGACAACACAAGCATCAGGGAACAGATGATAATCTTACAGGAGGTGTGGCACCTTAACACACCGGGACATCAAAAGAGCCGAGGATGAATTGAAAGGCTCCACGGTACCCACAGTGACCAGCTGCGTGAATATCAGTTAGAAAAGGGGCTAGAGCCAGACGAGACGATGGAAGGAGCGATCGCTGCAAACAATCATTCCATACACTCAGTTACGTGGTTTTCTCCTTTCGAGATTATTTTCGGTTTAAGAAGACGTCCGAGGGATTAGTAGTAATATAATTGTGTGGAACGGAAATAGGTGTGGGCCAAAGTTAGGGAAGATATTGAGAAAGAGAAACGCAGAAGAATTACAGGACAAAACCTCAGTGTCCGTGATCTAATGGGAAACTTTAAAAGATGGTGTACTGGAAAGAGGGAACCAGTAGGGGCAAAGAGCTGCAGAGCTACGAAGGCCCCTTTAGATGTCTCGATTATAAAACACAATGTTGTTACCATTTTAGGACTATTCGTAAACTGATGTGGGGGGGGGGGGTAGTTACGGACTGTCAGCTGATTGAGTAGAACAGCTGACCGACTATATATACATAAATGGGCGGACATGTTCCAGAAATAGATCAGTCTTTGAGTTACAACTGAATGTGTCATTTCTCTCTCCCTTTCCTATTTCTTAGTTTTTGTATTCGCAAACGTTTAACATATATATATATATATATAAAATATTTTGTAAAAATTTTCCAACAAGTCCAGTTTATCATAGCTACTCCACTGATCGTATTTGTGTGCCCACTAATATTCCTTCACGAAAATTCTCTTTTATGTACAAACAACATAGAATAATATTCATGAAATTATACGTTATTCCTAATTTGATACGCAACGGTGAAAGAAATATTTTTAGAAGTTACTTTCTTGCTAGCAGAGTGACTTAAGTTCCAGTATGAAAAAACGCGTTTATTAAACTTTTTTTTAGATGAATCAATGAAAAATGCTATTTTCTAAGATCATACCAATAACTAAATAATTTTATGAATGAAGAAGAAATGTAGCCCTTGGTTTTTTTTTTCTATATTATTTCCTTTGAATTCAGAATGACGATTACCAGAAATACACATTTTTATATTTAATTTTTTTTTAATCTTCATCCTTATACATATGAGACCGGATTTAAGGTAACTTTCAATTTCGTATTAAATATGTAAGGTCCTCTGGAATTTACAAATTCAATAGTAAATTTTATTTGTTTTGTTAGTACAATTCTGTCTACAGATTCTGTAATTTTCCGAATAAAATATTAATAAAAAAGCCATTTAGATATCCCAAAATACGATATTTTTTAATTTTTGTTTTGTGGGGTAGATTTGGTGACATGTATAGCAAACAGTAAGTTTTATATTAAAAAAGAAATAAACCATGACAAACTAATATGTATAAAACGCTCAAAAACATATTATAAAAGGATATTAAAGAAGTCACATGACTTCAAAAGAATTTGGTTTTTAAGAGATTTTTTTATTATTGATTCACAAAGTTTAATTATCGTTCTTTTTTTTTTAGAAGTTATTACTTTTTTTTCTTTTTAATTTTTAAGACATTGTGTAGATTAAAATTGTGCTCTTCATATATATTCAATCATATTGCGTACTTTACTGATTACAACTAAATTGTAAGCATTTTATTTTGGGGCTGATTTATTGTTCGGATTAACCGGAATTTCAACTGTACAATCACTGATTGCTGGGTTTTTAACCAAAATCATAAATTAAAAAAATCTTTTAGACCTTAGAGTTTGGTAACAACTAGTACTGAACTTATGAACCCTAATAAATTGAAACTTGGAAATGGTATTGGACCAATAGCTTTTTTTGTTATTAATTATTTAGTTTATGGGGATAATTCCAAGAGGTATTTAAGTAAAAGTTAGATATTTTTACAATTTTAATTTTTTTATCTGAGTTTGCATTTTCCATAAATTTGGATGAAATAAATTAGGGGTTTTGTTGTAGTAGATCAACATTTATCCAAGACTTTTTATAGAGGTCCTAGACGAGCTTGTCTCTCCTATTGTATAAAACCTGAAATCGTTCTAGAATAATCTCGTATACAGTAAAATAAAAATGATGCTACGAGGTACACTAACTAACATATCATCAATTTAAATGTTTTCAATTTTTCATGTTTCGATTGTCATATCATCTTGATTTCGTATGCATATTGTTGCAATCTATGTTTTAGATACAACGATATATATCAGAAAAAATTAAATAATCAAAACTTGACTTGACAAAAAGTCATGAAATTATAAGTACATATTTAAATTTTCAAATTCATTGTCGTTACTATTCTTATCTATTTTAAATAATTTGTTAGACTAGTTCAATGAGGACAAGACCTTTCTGTTATTAAAAATCAATAAAATGTACATTGATTCCCAAATCATATTAACAATTTTTGAGAAAATATAAAAGGTTATTGGTGATGTACTTTGAAAGTAAGTACTATTACTAGACCAACGGTTGTGCAAGGTGATGATTTGATAAGAATCACGCTCGACCGTTCGATTAGATTTTTACCCCATTAAGGGTACCCACTTTATGATGTTAGTTGGAGTCTGAAGGGCTCCCGAACACACAGGTCTGACTCACGACTACATTGAAACACAAAACAATTATCTTCTACAGTCAGATTCGAACCCAGGTCCTTGGAGTTCGTGTAGCATACGATAAGCTACCCTCCTTGATTAATTAATATTTTTTAATTCAGCGTGTGATCGTTAGTAGGACGTTTACAACACAATTTTAATGTTTACGAGCATTAAGGAAAAAAGAGGTGGTTAGGATAAATAAAAAAAACATTCTCCTACCTCTTGGTTTCGATATAAAATATGTTGATATATATAAAGGGTGTTTCAGAAAAATAAGTCACTATGACCGTTAACTCTTTCGCAAGTTCCAATCATCTTTCTTCGTAGTGAACAAAGGTCTATGACCGGGTTGGCATCGGCTTTTTGTTTAATGTCACCGCAAACAAAATAAAACCATTGCTGTCAGATCAGATATGGAGTGCTTGCGAAACAATAACACATATCCAGTGCCGTTTGGCCACTGTTGCTGAGGAAGAAAAATTCCGAGCGTGTATTACTTCTCAACGTAATCACTTTCAATTACATCTAATATAAATGTTAATGTTTACTTCACTAAGAATGTAGTTTTAATACATATTTAATTATTTATCATAAGCTAAATAATTGATGACAATTAAAATCCTTACTTGAATATCTCCTAAACAAAGCTTTAACGGACATACCTTCATAACGGATTTGTTTTCTTATTTTAAGGTCCTTAATTAATATTTTAAGTTAAAAATCAACCCTGTATAAATTAATTTATTAAAAAATATTAAATTATTTGTTAATAGTTCTTAACGTTCTTTTATTCACTATCACAGTGGGTCATATTATAGGTAATGTCTAACTCTATGACTTGTCTTTAAATATGAATTTGATATATGATATTATAATATATATTATATTATAACTCTTGCATGAGTTTAAGAATTTAATGATGTTAATTAAACTTTATAATAGTTTAATACTATTAGTTTGATATAACACGGCCATAAACTATCTCATGGAATATATTTATTAAATAATTATTGTAATTATAACGTACATAAACTGAGCATTGGTTGCTTGGTTCGAAGTCCAGCATAATTGTAAAACAAGATATTTAAAATAAACAGTTATTGAAGCAGGTTAATGTCTTGGAATAAATATAAACAAAAAATGGTTTAGAGCAAATTTAAAGGAGAACAACTAAAAATTTTTTTAGTTCCCGAATTTGAGTGTCGGAAGAAGCTAGGTAAAGTTAAATTTACGTTTGACTTAGTGAACTGTCCTACAGAATTAGTTAAAATAATTCTAAATAAGTTGCAGCCGAAATAAATTTCTACTTACTTAAGCTGTTACTTATTGTGATTCCCTTTCTTTATGGGGGAATGGTGATGTATTTTATTACAGCCAATCCTGTCCAAGGCATTCACCTGCTATATATTACAATTGTCATAAAACAATAAGTCTAAGTTTCTGTAGCTAAAGAGGACTCAATGTCTTCTTTAAATTGCAAATCCTCATAAAGGTGTCTTATTTTGGTGACATAAATAGCCATGGCAATAATTGCCAGGTTAATTGTAAACGAATAAATTAATGATTCATAGATCATAAAGTTTTTAATGTGATAAGTATAAATTTGTTTTTATTATTAGTTTAAATTTAATCTTTCAATTTAATGCCAATTCACTTAAATTAATAAAAATTACATTTTTAACGAAAATTACAAGGTTATTTTCCTCATTCATGTGACCTTTTTACTCGTGATAATGACAGTTAAACTTTGAAATCTGAAACTGTTTGATTACATAACCAATAAATCCCCCCTAATTTTTAGTAGGGAAAGAGATGATAAATCAAAACTAATTTTGAAGTGACTAATTTTTAGTATTTTAAGCAACTTATTTCAATTTGAATTTCGTGATGAAGTGATATAAGTTTGATATCACTCCAGTTTAATTTAGTAATTTAAAAGTCTTAAGATATGTTTTTATTTTTTTTTAAGATGTAGGATGTAATTTTAATGTTTTTAGAGTATTCAATAATGCATGAAAATGTTAGTGCCTGAAAACACCGATAACAGAAGAAAATTATATGTTTATGTATTTTTTTTTCGTTACTGAAGCCTTAATTATCTTTTATCAAATTAATAATTATCACAATATTTTAAAATATATTAGTTTTTATTACTGAAACTAAATTTATTTCGTGATTATGTGACATTCCCTTCTATTTTAAGTTGTCTCTAAAATGTAAAAAAATATCACATTGGGATGTTGGGTCATAGATTTCTTCACATAATGCAGTTGTATAAGCATGTATAATTTTAATGCATAGCAACTGATTTTACATTTAAAAAACATTCATCATTTTTTTATTATATATTTTTATTTTTAAAGTTGCTACATAAGTTGTCTTAGTAGTATAATGATATTACATATAATATATTTGTAATTATATGTTGGCATTATAATGTTACCTGTTACGATCTAAAGAAGGACGTAAGCGGGACAGGTTAGGTGGAGCGACGCGAACTGGCGAGGCTTTGGCAGTGACTGGGGGCGGCTGTGAGGCGGCAGGCATATATACCTCCACCACCCCCTCCTCTCTCCCCTAGTTCTAGAATAAATCGGTGTCCCCAAATTTCAATTAAATATTATAAATAAACTACAAATTTAACATACGTATATATAGTAACCTATACTTTTTAGAAACATTATTTTTTCAAAATATAATGTTCCAACATATTACCATAGGCATGGGATTCTTTTTCTTCTATCTTTCCATAGACCTTTTTTTTTCCCAAAACAATTTTTTTTTCTAGTCAGAAGTACCACTATTCAAGTAAAGCAGCCTTGTCAAAATTGGTTTTTAAAATATAGTACATATTTTAAAAACCAATTGTAGGAACGTATTAATAAATTTTGACTTATATACTTTCAGTAAAAATACATTAACTCTCCTGTTGAAACCCTATTGAAATCCTCATACTAGGTTTCGATTACAACACCTAGCTCATAAAATCTCTAAACTCCCCGCTTACTAGAAAAAACTCTCTTATACTTTACAATAATCAGACCTGGACATACGGAATTGAGATCTACCTAACCATCAAATGTCTCCCGTAACCAATATTTAAAATCCAAAATCCTTCGTAAAATCTTGGATACTCCTCATAAGTTCTTATATAAACTCATCCATAAAGACTTCAACATCCTATTCGTTGGGAATTTGGCCCGAAATAAATATGAATCCTTTCATTCCGAAATCCTTACCCACCCAAAGCCATTGGTTTTTAATCTCTCATCCTTAACAGCCCCTGCTAATTCTTGAAGGCGTCTAAAAAGAAGCTGGCTATGGGATTCATCTAATTTAAAGCAATGATTGAAGTACCACCATTGAGTGGTTTCTTCCAATGATCATCCTGTATTCTAAAAAAATTATCGCATTTGCTTATTGTGTTTCGTTTGTTGAGCTTGTTGAATCCATAAAATACTCTTTGGTGGTCCAAACTAAACGTGTTCTACATATAACAACCAAGAAAAATAACCGCTAGCAACTTTTTGGTTGTTTCCAATAAGTTAATGTGCAGCATATATTAGAGAAATTTTGACTAAGTTAGGAATGGAATAGATCGGGAAAAAAGATGGAGTCTCCAGAGAGTATTATAGTATTTTATATAAGTATAAGGCATCTCAACCAGCAGACATGAAAAATTAATTCGCTGTCATTTAGAACAAAAAATCAATTAGATATGCTATAATTTTGAAATTAATGTGTCCTGCAAAACCGGTGTCCGTCAGGTAAGATCACATTTGATCAATATAGCCGAAAATGTCAACCACAAAAATCATATTGGCGTTGCAGAAGCATTCAACACTGTAAACTCAAACTTACTTATGAAGTTAATTATCCCAAGATAATATTATTCATCCAATTATTTTTTCCTTCTTCGTTTCAACCTCCCACTCGGACCATAACATTTCCGGTTTCCCACAGAGATGCTATTTAAGTTCCATATTATTAAATTTATTCATTCAAAAATGTTTATATAGTTCTCTTTGCCGACAATACAGCGTCAAACTCCTTAAGTACCTTAAAAAATAGGAGTTACATGTTAACATTGAAACCAAAGCCAACAAAATAGTAGGAAAAATTAAGATATGCAAAGAAAATAAAGTTCAAAATGCTTACATGTTTTAATAATAAATCAAAATTATCCCCAGAAATAAATTGATAATCTATAACACTAAAATCTGTTTCTGTTCCTTATAGAATTTTAATCGTTCAACCAACTTAAAACACAACAATTGTTTCAAAACAAATGTCTTAGAATTGTTAGAAACTAATCATATTATTGAAGAATAAGAAATACGAATTCAGAACTAATTATAGACACCACGCATGATTGTATTTACTAAGTGACTCATAAACTCTTTAAACCTGTTATTTACCGAAATGGAAAATTATACCATAAACAACAACTCTTAGATATAAATAACAGAAGTTTTATATTAAAAGAATATTTAATATTATATATTTATGAATATTTAATATGCACAACAATGTTTAACAGATGTTAAATATTTCTGTCGAACTCATGAATATACGAACAGTATTTTCCGTTCTATCTGTGTTTCATTTTGTTTTTCAAAACTTTTATTTTGGTATATTTTTTAGCATTTATTGACTAATAAATCTGGTGGTTGGACGCAAGTGCTGAGCAAGGACCTCTTTGTACAACCGTTGGAAAATATAAAAGACCACGTGGAAATGAATGCATTGGCCGATAACACCAACATAAGTAGGAAAATAGAAAAGTGAGGGTTTTATATGTTTTAAACACTGAAAGTTCTTATGTATTTAAACCCACGAGTGAGTATTTCTCAGATCCAGTGCCAATATTGGATTGTTAAATAATGAAGTATAGATAGAATGTTTCAACTAGTTTCACATGTGCCGAATACTGTTGGACCAAGAGTTTCTAATAATACTATATATACCTGTATTTAGAGGGCAATAAAACTCTCAAGAATAGAGCATTAATTTGTAGAGTTCGTAGAGGAACTCTTTCTCGTAAAAAACATATTAAAAACGCAATATTGTTAAAGAATCTGCAATTAGACAAGAACCAGATTTACATATACTTACGTATATGTATGTATTTAATTATTTTTTTCGTGGGGGGGGGGGAGTTTACGAAAAAAAAAACACAAGAACCAGTTTCAAAGTACAGCGGACACCAATATTTGGATCACCTTTGTATCACCACTACTTAATACTTCTTGTTTGCATAGTTAAATCGTATATTATAAAAAAAACATATATAAAACATATATTCAGGGAAAGTATTGCCAATGTGTAAACATTTTGGATCCAAGTTTTTGACGAAAATTCACGCTCTGAGGACAAAGAACCATGTTTCGTAAAATGTTATGTGTGTGAACGAACAGCTTAGCTCAAAAAGTTGTGAGAAACTGAAATTGCATATTTAAAGTGGATATACGGTTAGGATGTGACAGGAACTATTTCGCTAAAATCGACAGACAGAAAGTACTGATTTATCAAATCGATTTTAAATGTATTTTTTTTTATTTTCTGCAAAACATCTCTAACGATTTTACTTAAAGGTCAGTAAATCAATGAGCAATTAGGTGCTCTTTAATACCAGGTTGGCTTATCCTCATTTTTCGAGTCTAATAGGGCTTAAATGCTGAATTAAAAAAAAAAAAACTTCCTTCCAATAAGTATATTATATAATATACATAATTTTAGTGCTATAATTTTATTTATTAAAAAAAAACATAACCAGTGCTCATTGTTAGTAGTAATAAATAATATATAAATATAAAATATTTTTATGAATAACTAAGGGATAAAAAAGGAAAGGATAAAAAAAATCCGATTCCAAGGAAAAAAGCTGAAACCGCCCTATTTTCCCTGTCGCTGACGGCTTTGTTATATTTTGTTACACTGTTGTATTCTTTATAAGAAAAAAATTATTTGGTATTAACACCTCGAGAAACCCTAAAATATGAATTTTTATAGCAATAGAAAACTAAAATAAATGTGTCATAATTTCCGCCTTCCCTAGTTTATTTATTTTTGTTTAAAAAAAAAACACAAAAATTGCATTAACTTCAACAAGAGCCTACTAATCTCCATAAAACTAGGGGACTCAAGTAGATTCGTAAGTGAAATTTGTGTGATGCACACACCACACCAGATTTTTTATAAACGGATGATTTCGATGTAACTTAAGTGACAAAAATGTACTTAATTGTAAATATACAACGTTTCGCCTCACGCTTCAGGATTTTCTTTGATCGCACCCGCACTATCTTCCTTTTAAATTTAAATTTATTTTCTTTCCTTATTTTTTGTGAAGTTTTGAGAAAATGGCATTCTATCGCGTTTGAGGCTGACCATAACTATAGATATCTAATGAACTTAAAACATCATGAAGGGATTTTTTGTTTCCCACGCTTGAGGTGTCAATATTTCCTTTAGCTGTGTAGTCAGAAAATTTGGTGATTGTCTAGAAATGATTGTCAGGTGCAAATTTATTTTCAAATGCAAAAAGAAAAGAAAAAAATTTTATTAACTTTTGTACAAGTAGTATATTACTTTATAGTATTTATTTCACAATAACCAAAAGGCTGAATTTGTTTTATTTTTATCAAAAATGGTTCAAATTCTTGAATTTGAATTATAAAAAATAAAATAAAAAATCAAGTCTTTTGATTGAGTAAATTTTACCAGTTAGCAGATGGTAACACATCCACTTTCATGAACTTATTTGATAGTTTACTAGTATAATTCATTGAAGTAAATATTTTTATTTAAATTACGTAAAAACCATGACAAACATATAAATATATATATATTTATATGTTTGTCATGGTTTTTACGTAATTTAAATATTTAAATTACGTAAAAACTTATTGCAACCTGTCCAGGATAAAATAAAATGAATATTTTTGATTTTATTTCCTAGGAAGATATTTTTTCCTTTTATATTAAGATTTTGAGGTGAATATATACTTTCTTTAGAATAATGTCAATATTCTATATTTGCTTGTGCAACATTTCGGATTTCTATTTAAATATTTAGTAACAATTTATATGTATCTATCTATCTAGATATATAATTAAAACGTAAACTCAATTTTACCTTATTGTTAAATATATTCATTTCTTTCTCGATTTGTTTTCTTAGGGTTACATAATTAAAAATTATAACACAACATTATTTAAATACTAACATTCACTGTTCTTATATTCCTCTATCACTTTAGCAGAAATCAATATTAATATGTCTATACTTAATAAATTTAGCTATTCAGGTTGGATACTATAGTTTTAAATTGGAGAACTTTATTTTCAATTTTTTTTACTGATTTCTTCTGTTTCTTTCTATATGTCCAGCCTATTTATTATGTCTGCATAGTGTGTATTTAAGTTGTTTGTATCAAATTTGTAGTTTACGGTATTGTTAATATTTTTGGTTATGTGGATTGCTTCTAAGGTTTTTCTGTTTTTTTCATGTCTATTTTGGTAATTAATATAATTTTGATTTTATAAATTTTGAAATTAATTTTTTTCTTTTTATTTATTGATATTTACAACTGTATAAAAAATACAACAAGTAAATTTGAAGATAATGACATTATGATAATGATGATACAGCATGTAGAGAAATTACCCAGTAGTAGAACTCTAAAAACATTTTACAATATAAGGTCATGAGGCCATCTTCTTGAAATTAAATTTATAGTTCAAAGTTATAAATTATACCTTAGTCAGTTATACTTATATACTTTTTTAACATAGTAATAGTATACCATGGTTAGTTAATGCTGTGTAGTTAATTTTTTTAACGCCTTGACTAATAAAATCTTTTTTTTTTTACTTTTATTGATTTTACTAACGATGCGGATATATGTTTCAGAATTCAACTTTGTGTAGGGATTCGTTATCATAATAGAGTTTTTTTTTGTTTTTTTTAACTGAGGCTTCATTATCATGACACCTATACATTTATAGCTAAGGGGGTCTTCTTGGACGGTAAGTGAAACTTAAATTATGATGATGAATTTTTACAAGAAATTGAATTCTAAAATGATTTGGTTCTTGCAGGGTAATAGTCAAAATTAAGGAAAACTTATTCTGTTTTTCTCTCTGGTGGTGGTCTCAGACGATTTATGTGTTCAGAACACGTCTTTTTTATTTATTTTTTTTTAAATTTTCAAATCCTCTTTATTGATATATAATTACTATCACAAACATATGATAATACAGAGTATATATACAAATTACATACTGACTTTGTTTGCCGTATGGCAGTATAAGTTGAGTTACAGGGTCCGCTGAAGGCGGTTTCACATTAGTAACATACTAGTTGGGGGCTTAAATAGAATGGAGAGGGACGATTCCGGCTGGTGGTGGTAGTGTGATGACTTCAAGCTGCAGAGCCCGAAGTCCTTCTCTCGGCGAGGACGTCTACTAAGGGGACAGTGCTTTGCCACCTCCCAGGTCTTGGTGGAGGGGCGATATCTCCTAAACAGCGGGTTGGCACAGGCCTTAAGCCCATCAAAAAATTTGATGTGCCTTCGGCCTATATACTCCGGCACTGAGGGTAGCTGGAGTTCCTGGTGGATGGTGGTGTTTCTGGCCCTCTGTAGTGTAGTTCCACGGACGATTCGCCGAAGGACGGAATTCTGATCATTCTGCAGCTTTTCTAGCGTTGTTTTGTAGAGGTGACGCAG
>NW_027106205.1:305095-306970 GCF_000696795.3 Halyomorpha halys | reverse complement strand
TTTCCAGGGTTTACCCTTATCCCAATACTTTTAAGGGCATCAGTGATGGTGGCTGCAGCGTCTTGAGCATGGGTTAGAGCTGTTTTTGCATTAATGCTGGAGGCGTAGATGCTGATGTCGTCCGCATAGGCTGCTATCACTGCCTTTGGGTGCTCGATGCCTACCACAGGTGCCGTAAAGACGACAAACAGCACTGGACCCAGCACCGATCCCTGTGGCACTCCGCAGGTGGTGGGGACTGGAGAGGAAAGGCTTTCGCCAACCCGAACACGTCAGATCAAAAAATCTGTCTTAAAATGTGAGTCACTATCAGTATACGTGAGAATGTACACATTTATGTGTACTCCATTGAAAATCAATAGTTTTGTGTGTTGGAGACAAACTGAAGACCCAGTGAATATTTGCGAATTTCCAAAAATTGTTAGAGGCAAGGTGGAGTAAACATATATAATGAGACAACCATATATAAAAAAGAGATCGGATCATACAGTAAATCCAAAAATATATGCTTAGAGGCAAAGATAATATATTCTAATGATTAAGTTGAGAAGAATCGTGAAAAAGATATGTAAATTTATACATTGATCACACACTCACCGATAGAAACGAAATTCAAAACACAGCTTCATCTGTATTTATACTCATTTGCATCAAATGCGAGGATTGAATTTATTTTCGTTGTGGCACTTGTTGATTGTTTAAACTGACAATAGAGGTATTTCATTCAGATAAACTCTTTAAAAATTTAAACAGCATCTGTCTTATTCATCTTTTTATTTAAAAGTAAAAATTTAACTTTTACAATTTATGTTCATTTGACTTCTTTTTTTCAAAACCTATTAGGTGGTGTTAAGAAATATGTACTAAGTATATTGTAGAGATAAATAATAGAAAGACTGTTCCACCATTAGTAGGAGCTGATAGCAATAGAAATGTAAATTCAACAGAACCATGAACATTACAAATTATAATTATTACTCATCCACTCCTATCTTATTTCAAAATAAACGCCTCCAAACTACCAATATTGCTACAATAATTTGACAATTAGACATATTTTCCAAGGATGTCCATATTTCATATCACACCTCAATTGCTTAGGATTAAACCTGGGTATTCCAAAAACCCTTAAAGGCGATGATAAAACGATAAAATTAGTATTTCAATTTTTAAAATCAAAAGGTTTACTGACACATATATATGACATTGAACAGGCAAAACAAAACAATAAAATTTAAATTAAAAAAAAAAATTAAACCAATGCAAGCAAAATTAAATAAGGTAGACATAGCATTAATTATAAATGATGTTTTATGCCAATAAACAAAAAAAATATTAAAAATTATTGTATAAAGTTTTATTGTGATACAAACCGAGCAAGCGATACCCAGCAATCTTGTAGAGCCATAAAATGCTTCTCAGAACCAGATATTTTACCCAAACTTTTTATATAAGAGACTTAATTAACTACAGTAAGAGTTTAGATTTCCTCAAAACTCACACACAGAGAAGATGAAAATTGGACCTATGGCTGATGTCTTATTTGAGTGGGGATTTAGCAACAGCAGAGTAATCTACGATATTAACAATTGCCCTCATTCTTGGGGCTGTTATTGATAGATCTCATCATATGAAAGTCTTAAAGAAATTTTTACAAGATCAAATATTTGACAGAAAATTGTCCCCATTGAGCAATGGGTAGGTGAGCACCTTGCCTAAACTCCATTGAAATTTTAGGGCGTTCTATCCTGTGGAACTACAGACTGTATCAACGGTAAGTAGCACTCATAAAATACTTTAAGATAGCACGCAATCTTCAAGCAGCAACTACTGTTCGATGTAGTTACATCTGGTATATATATATATATATATATA
>NW_027106205.1:289132-304976 GCF_000696795.3 Halyomorpha halys | reverse complement strand
AAAGGGAAAATAAGTCAAATTATAAAATTAAGAAAATTAAAAAAACAAAAGTTATTTTAGAAAAATTAGGATTTTTTATGTTTTATTTCAATTAATCCACTTCCACATATAAATATATTATTCCTTTTCAAATCATCTCAATCTAATGTTCAAACATACAACCTCATAATATCGCAACTAAGAATGATCCAAATGTAGAACCAGGTTCTTCCCTTATGTGAATAAAGTTTAAATTGACTGAAAAATTTAAGATGGTTCTGAATTTGAAAGACTTAAATAAATACGAATGAAATGTTCCCTGTTGAAACTCATTCAACATACTAACAAAGGAGATACGTTTCATCTGACTCCTTCTCATTTAATTTTCAGTACAGCTCAATACAATATTGATTATACCCTACTCTTCTTTAAGGCTTCAATATATTTTAATATTATATTAAATAGTAATTTTTTTAAAACTAAAATCGCACTTCTATATATACCATTTATTTAATCTATTGATTTTAGTTTTACACTATCAAAGGTCAATATTTAAATAAAAAATTCCTTTAATAAATTCTTATTGTTTAACATATTTTAAAAAATCATATTGAGTCATATTTTATTTTTGTCATTTATTTAACAAAATAATAATCAATTTTTGCTAATTAATGACAAAAATTATAGGTAAAATGTGACTTAGTGATTATTTCATTTTATTATTATATATTTTTTTCTTGTCATGTACATTGTTTGATTTTTATCCTTCTGTTTATATATATTTAGAGAGAGATTTTTTTTTTTTTTTATTGACTTATTTATTCTATTCTTAATGAGGTGTAGATAGTTGACCGTAGATTAATGATTGGAGAAGTTTGTCGGAGGGTGTGGTCAGCAAAGAACAACATAAATAAACAAAACCATATTTATTTATTTTATGCCGACGTTTCGACCTGTTTCAGGTCTTCATCAGGGGTTGTGGCGTAGAAAGTAGGCTTACAACTGTAGTTGTTATGTAAAATAAATAAATATGTTTTTGTTTATTTATGTTGTTCTTTGCTGACCGCACCCCCCGACAAATATTCTATTCTTATTTTATTTTCTATGTATTTATTTTTTATTATTACTTTTTTTATTTTAGTATGAATGTGATCAGTTATCACTATTGACTATTGCCCAACAATGGAAGATTGTAATATTAATCAATAAATAAAGTTATGAAATTAAAAATTAAAAGATTAATAACACTACAATTTGACATTAATGGTAAGTAAACATTTTTTTAATTTTTTTTCATTGGTGCGACAGACCGTGGAGGTCCGAAGGCGTCGCGCAATGTACTTAGGAAATACATCGCGCGTTTCCTGACGTGGTTTTCATAGGGTGGGTTCCACACTCCCACGCCTATTTTTGTGTGTGCCACCCATTGGCCGGGGGGAGATTGTGAGTGAGTATTGCATACTTTTATGCTTGAAAAAAAAAATTTTTTTTAGTTTAACCAAACAATTCCATAAACATGTATAGTAGCAACCAATATAACAAAATGTAGCTTCGAATTTATAAACTGCATTAGGAGAGTAAAAAAAATTAATTTCGAAGTTTCTATAAACATATGTAGTTTATATATTTTTTAAAAATTTAATAGAACAGTGAATCATTTTGGTTCTTTTTAGAAAATAACGGAACCCTTTTAGTAAAAGTTGGTAAATGGTGAAACCCCTAAATTATCACTCGATTCAAATAAATGATCCAATGCAATATTTTCTGTAAAAACTAAGAAACGATAGGATATCTAAATAAAACTTAGGTAACATTGAAGAAAATCTAAGATGGTAACGTTCAAAACTATTTTGAGTTCACGTGACCCACTCCTAAATTATTTTGTGGAACCACGGTTGGGATCCTCTGCCTTAGAGGGAGGAGGATGATGGAGAGGTTAAGGTAAGGGAAGCCGAAAAAGCGGACCTTATGTACACCTGGGGCGTAGTAGAGGAGTAGAAGCTCATCCACGGTCGCCTTCAAGTTACGCTTTCGATCCTTACTTTGATTCGCAAAGTAATTCCTAAAAAGCTCAAGAGCGTGTCCTAAATATCCTTTAACTGCATTCTTAGGGAACTGAACTAATAAACTTAAACTAACTTATTACCAATTGGTCATTATATATATATTTTGAAAGTAATTAGGAACGTGTCCACTATAATACTAAAAACTTGAAAAAATAATGTCAGAGAAACTTTTTATTTAAACAGAGATAAATAACTTTAGTTACTCTAAAGGACAATGAACTGTGAATTATTCTGGAGCAATTCCCCTTGGAAATGCGGACGACTAAAAAAAAAAAATGTCTGATTCTTTATCTGAGCTGAGCGACAGCATAAAGAGGTTATTTTTTATTCCATTTAAAGTTTGAAATTTGCGACAGTACTTAAATTATTAATAGCGCTGCGGATCCTTTAAAAATCGCAATGTATTCACGAACAGTTTAAACTAGTTTTTTGAAGGCTAAATGTATATAAAAGGTACAATTCCAAACCGTGATTTAAATGGTCTATAAGCGCTTTATCTTCTGATTGATTATTTATGTCCACCTTTATACTGTAAAGAAAATTATTTTTCTTCTTTAACTTTTAATTGTTTTTTTTTTGGCTCTCAGAATCTCATGTCCAGTCATTGTAATCCGGAGCCAGTGCCTCCATAGGTATCAAGCTCATTTTTCTTTCGAGCTGGCCTCGAGTTGTGGTCAGTTTATAATAGTCTGGCTTTCCTTGAGTGCCAAGTCTAGTGAGTCTGTCTTCATTCAAAAAATTAATGCTACCACACGATAAAAACTTGTATACTTTCATTTGAGTCTCCTATGAGGATGATACCGTCTACTTATAACTCAACCAGAAATCTCCTCAACTAATATGCTCAGTACCCAACATAAATAATCAACAGTACTTTGAGTATCAACAATCTGGGGAGTGCGCGTATCACCAAACTTTATCTTACTATTGTACTTGGAGAAAATTATTCTTCGTCGGTTAATAATTTCTATTTTCGTAATTAAGGCAATACTTATCGGTACTAATTTTCAAATGAGCTATTCAGTTGACAATTGAATCATTTCCAATTTCAACATTTTATTAAAGGTATTTGTAATATTATTTCTCATAGAAAATTGTTTTTCTTAAATATTCCACTTCGATAAAATTTACATTCTACATCACTAAAAGCAAAATTGTGATGGCATCAATATTGAACTACTAAGAATGATTTTATGGAGCTATCCTGCCAACTGGAGGGCTTAGATGTTGATTTAGTGAAATTATAAAGTTAAATATCAAATAACAATGATGACAAAATTATTTATCAGGCTAAATCCATTGAGCATGCGCCTTCACAGTGAAATTCATAGAAATCTTGATTTCTGAGGAATTCTTCTTAGAATAGGTTTTATTTGACCATTTTTCGTCATTCTCTATTACCACCTACCACTTTTTATATTTAATATAATATAATATAATAAAATATAGTTGAGCCCAAGGCTCAACTCCGTACGTCCAGATTCGCTTCATTATAGTCATGTAGATAAATCTTTTGTAATAGATTGGAAGTTTAGACCGTTTGTCTAGTAAGTACTATATCTCTTGTACATCCCTTTTCAGTACCTTCATAAAATGTATTTCAAATGCAGTAAGAGAGATCGATTATAACCAATTCTCATTACCCCCTGATATCAAACCATAGACACCCACCCATGGGGCTTAGGAATAAAAAAAAATAAGAAGATTTTTTTTTTTTTTTTATTCATGATCAATTAAGGCAATACATTTTTATTCCAAAATTAATGGTCTCGTGCATGCAGTAGTTTTTACTCTATTTGTATGTGGCATATTTAAGGAATACGTATTTAAAGTACATGCCTGCGATATTACATAAACTTTAACTATAAAATGAACTTACTAGATCTTAACATCATCGATTTTTGTTAAGATTGTGGCACGTCTATTTCAATTCAACGATAACGTTATCAATGAAAGAATAATTCGCAGAAAATAGAAGGCAGATTATTATTCAGAATCGTATTTTCTAGCAATACCTGAGCTTGACATACAGCTGCAGTTGATTCACGATCTAGCTTTGTAACAACATTTTTTCATTTAATAAAATTTTTGAAGTAGTATTCATTGGCCTCCAATAAACTGTCCTCTCCTAACTTCTGGCTGAGGAGGTAGGGTCAGTTCCGGGTTACTGTCCTTGGAAATTTGCAATCTGGTTGATTATTTATTTAGAAGTCCTTTTGAACAGATATGACTAACAAATCTATCTCTGGTAATTAAGATCAAACAGCTTCAGAAAGAGGATGGAATGAGTTCGTAAGATATGAGACATAAACCATTCCAGGATAATGTACTTAGCGACTTTCTTTCTTGGTATACTTCAGAATAGACATGAAAAAAATTCTTAAGGATATAGAAATAGCTATATTTTAAAAATTAGTCCATTGAAATTGCTTTAATCATTTAAACACGGGAACATTAGCGCCTTTTTGTCATTGCGCCTCTAAATTATAGGGGTTGGGCCCATGTCGGCACGCACAGCCATCACAATTTGTGATTGATGGTAAGCACCCCCCACTTCCGCCTTACACGCCACGAATTCCTGTTTAATCATTCCTTATCTCCCTATATTTTACACATTCTTGATTTATTGAATAATTTCAGTACAGAAAAGTAAATATAACTCGTATAACTATGAAACATTAGTAATTATTAATCTATATATTATTCATTTTATTTTTTATTGCATATTAAATTTTGTTTTATATTTATAGGAAATGGTAATAGGGATCATAGAGCTAATTCACACCATATTTATAAATATATAAATTAAATAAAAACAAAACAAGAAATAGAAGAAAAAAATAATAAAAAAACAATATCAAACTTAAAGTAAAATAACATCTAAAACACAATCATTCCAATTTAATATTTAAATTCAGCCTGGGTAACTCCGAATCGTGCTCTGCCCACACTTAAAAGGACTATGGAGATTCCGGCACTTCTCTTTCAACCGCGTCTCTGGTATTAAACCAAGTGGAGGATAAGTAAGGTTGTTATTTATTGAGTAAAATTGGAATATTTCAATTTTGAAATATTAAACCTAAGAGAATATATCTGAAAAAGAAAGAAAATTTTTCTTTTGAAATTAAGATTGAATAATACTTATGAGCCGTCGACTGCCAAATTAGTGTAATACTGACTATATTACATAATATATAATATAATATAGTATATATTCGGTCTAAAAATTTTATTCATAGCCTTATTAATAATTTTAAAATCATTTTCAGTCCCATTCCACCAATGTTTTTCATTTAAGATTAAAGTCAAGATGGAGACTAATTCCTGCTACTACACAATAGTTATCTTTCCAAACTTTCCCATGTTTGCCCCGAAATTGGTTAATACGTTCGATCGACTGTGTCGAAAGGCAAACGTTCAGAACAAGCCATAGGTCGCTTTAGTTAGATACTAGAACACTGGGTGCATAGAATCATCAAGCGTCCAAGTTGGGATGATGTTCGTAGATTGGAGGAATCGGATTCAGTTAAGTCTTTTTAGAAATATTTTTTATTTATAATAACTTAAAAAAGCTTCATCATTCTTATAAACAGAATCAAACTCTTAATTTTATGTTATATGACTTACTGCACATTACGTGTTGACTACTGCAGTGAGTTCTAGTTCTTCTGTAGTTGAACAAAACAAAGCGTATTCAACCTTATTTTCTAACCTAATTCTTTGATGTCTTCTAATTCGGGCTGAGATGGGACATAGACGTACCACATTCTTTAGGCAAGAGATTTTGATAGTAACTCTTTTAGCAAGAACAAAACTATTTTTCTTTTTTCATAGTTCTATCATGCTTATTGATATTTTCTTTAAATAACATTATTGTCTGCCAGAATCGTTTTGTACTATCTTTGTGATTTTTCAGACTTCGTGCCTTTTTTTAAACTCCACCCATGTTTTCCTTTTTTGCTGTAACATTGCAATCTTGGACTGTTCGACCAAGTTCGTTGGAATGTTATTCCACAGATGTGCCTTTCATGCTTCGGTTTTCCTTTTTAACGTCTGTTCAATTTTATCATTCTGCCATTTAGTATTTTTTTTTTTTTAGCCACTTACCTTGTACGCGCCATGGACCATCTTAGAAATGCTTATTAGCATGCAACTTTTGAAATTGTTCCAATGATATCCATTTTGATAATCCAATCAAACGTCTTCCAGGTCCAATCTTGTGATTGTTTATTTTTTTAAACTAATATGTCGTGCACTCTTTTAAAGATTGCGAATAGCATAAATATTGTTTCGTCTATATTATAAAAACCGCATTAGGGAACAGATGTATTCTAATAGTAATATATAAATTGAGGCTGGTCCGAGCAATAGTAAATGGTCTCGTTACCTAAATTGATTGTTGACACAAATTGATAAATCTATTAACATGTGATTTGATTTTTAAAGTAATTTTCTTTCCTCTTCAGAATTTATTTTCATTCCGATTTTGTATATTTGGACTGCTTTACAATGAACCGAATGAGTATTGGATATAACTCAGATTCCAGCCTACTTGTGAGTATTCATAATTTCCTTATTTATTTTTATGAAAACACATTTAATAAAAGAATGAATTCAACTTTTTGTGGGAACAGAAATAATAACAGTAGAGCGTCGATCATTCGAAAGTCAATTATTTGAACGTTTAATTATCCTAACTGGCTTTGTGGAAGAGATACGAAGGGTTGAAATTGATATTTCTAGAAAATTTGTTTGATGAGTATTTTCTTTAAAATTAGATTTTCTAAAGCTATTATATTGAAACTCCGGTTTTCTATTTTGATCTTCAAATTTGAGAAGTATGAGGCATGTTAGTTGAATGAAATCAGTATGTTAAAAAAAAAAAAAACAGTCAATGTATTGTTACTAGGAACTGTTTTAAGGGTTTTTGTTTGTTGTTTCAACAAATTTGTTCACTGAATTCTTTCAAAGAAACAATGGTAAAACGTTAAAACCTGTCAATGTTTCAAACTGTTCATTATGAAAGTGTACTTCACGTCTATATAGGATACATTATATGATGATCAAGAAGTAATTAAAAACTTTTATTTCGATTGAAATACTTACAGAAGGTATAACAGACGATTAACTATGGCCTATTTACAAATTATCATAATTTGTGGGTGTACAGGTATTTCATTAAAGTTCATTCAGTCTCGGATAACAAACTTAGTTTTAAAGCTTCAGGTTATTTGTTTCTCGATAACCAATTTCATCAATGACAACCAATGAAGGCTGCTTAGGTACGAGTACAAGGGTAGTAAAAAATCTGCCTACATTCACGTATTATGGCTGAATACGATCGGATTGTATGTTAGGACCAATAGATCTTTCTTGAGATGTACCAACCCTCGTTTTCCATGTTTAATTAACGTTGGTCACCACTTCCACGTCCGATCGGTGTGAATTGCCTGTTCATTCAACCATCATATGGAACTTCAGAAGGTAATTATTTTTCACCTTTCGAATAGAATCACAAAAAAAATCCTAAGGTGATGGGTATTATCTCACCTTTGATTATTCTATTTTTCAGCTACTGGAGTATATCCCAAATCAATTCTCCCTGCTTTTACTATGCCTATATTTATAAACTATACATGTTTACCTATTTTAAAATTAATGTAAATGATCCAAAATGCTTACTCCCGATCAACCAATGTCCTTTATCGGTCTATGCTATATTTTCATATTAACTATCTTGACCTAAAATCAATAGATAATAATGCTCTGATTATTTAAATATATAAAGTAATCTTTAACAACAATTATCGTTTTAAAATATTGAAAAAGTTTCCCTATGTTGGATAGTTAAAAGATGTTCCAGTACGTGACGAGGAACAAGAACAAAGAGAGGAGCTGGAAACACTCCTCCAAGGAACAACTGATCAAGAAATCGTCATCGAAAACATCAAGGCTCTTCTTAATGAACTGGAAGATAGAGCTATTAGAGACATAATCAGCATGGAAAACATGAAGACGACCAGCTTAGTGAACTATACATGGGAAGAGATGCTTCATGAACATAGGAAAACACTCTGCAGAACCGAACCAGTCCCAGAAACAAGATGGAGAGCAGTAGCCTACGATACAATTAAGAACCTTATGAGACCAGATTTCAACATCCAAGTACCGGTGACTGTAGTTGTTCCTTTCACACCATTGGAGAAAGGTGACTCTTCAACAGAATCAGACGAACCTTCCAAGCCGAAGTAAGTATACTCAAATTTAAATACAGTAATCCTTAAAGAAAAAATATTAGCGATTAATTTTAAGAATCCTTTAACAATAAAAATATAGCTAATCGATAATAAGATATTATCTGGTAGCGTGTAGCTTATTAATAAGTAATAATCTAATTGTTAATTAAGTATTACTTAATTAATTATTGATTAAGTATTATTAAACTATATTTTTCTAATTTTTTACTATATGTATGTCCTGTTATAACTCCTCTCTGATATTCCAGCTGCATCTTCATTTCCTGAATTTCATGGAGGCAGTTTCTTGAAGCCTATCTAAGTCTGAATCGATTTAACATAAGTTTTCTTAAATGACTCAAAACTTATTGCTCACCAAAATGATTCTAGGTTGAGGATACGGTAATGTTTAGTAATCCATGATTTAGAAACTTACATAATTGGAAAACTATTATTGAATTATTTAAATCGCATGCATGCGTATTGATTTATTTTAACTTTTATGATTTCTAAAATACTAGAGAATAATTTGTTATAGTAATTAGTAAATTAAATCAAATTTAATCTGCACCGCTAAAACCCATGAAGGGTCAGAGGTTCAGTACTTTGTAAAGAAGTACTGTTACTAGACGAACGGTTGTGCAAGGAGGTGATTTGGTCAGAACCGCGCTCGGACGCCAAATTTTAACCCAATTTAAGAGGCTGGGTAGACCCCAGTAGGGCTCCAGAACCCACAGGAGTTGACTCATGACTGCAGTGTAACCGAAAACAATTTTCTGTCCAGCCGGATTCGAACTCTGATCCTTGGAGTTAGTAACCACGCTTTACCCTGTGGCCACCGCCCTCCAAATTAGTAAATAAACTTTTACTTATTATAATTGTATAACAAAAAAAAACTCTCCTAAAGTAAGCCCATGTTAAATTTTTCTTTTGTGTTATTTGGCTATTATGTATTTTCGTTCACACATAATAATTTTTTTTCACGCTTATAAAAGTAAAAAGTGATTTATTTAGTAGGCTGTGGAGTGTGTACATCTTTCCTATCAATGGACGATCATTATCTATTGAGCACACAAAATATACGCTTCTCTTCTGGTAATAATAAGACCATTATTATCGAAATATGAATAAGAGTGTTATTTTAAAAATATTTTCCAACTTTATTAATTTTTGCTGGTTTAAGTATTTAAAATAGTTCTTGGAACTAGCAAAAATGTAAAAAAAAATTACTTGTTCTCCAAAATTTTTTTTTATGAATAATTAGTTTTAAGATTGATTATTGATTAATAAGTTAGCATATTACAGACGACTATAACTGGACACTTAACTAAAATTATATATTTAAAACAAATATTATTTGGTTTCAGGCCTCGTGCATACCCATTTAGAATGAGGCATGATGACCTAAACGCTTATACCAGTACATATTGGCAGTCAAGAGGGCATGTCAACAACCTAAGGGTATGTTATGTTAGATATTATTCTAATAATAAAAAAGATATGCTTTACATGTAGTCTCACATGGAGGATAAAAGAATATTTATTCCAGGATTTTTCCTATGAAGCTAGTTATTATTTTTGTGTTAAATAAAATGTTTAAAGCTATCTGGATGTTCATTTATTTT
This sequence comes from Halyomorpha halys, assembly GCF_000696795.3. Classification (NCBI taxonomy): domain Eukaryota; kingdom Metazoa; phylum Arthropoda; class Insecta; order Hemiptera; family Pentatomidae; genus Halyomorpha; species Halyomorpha halys. The sequence continues at coordinate 295,070 of NW_027106205.1, read as the reverse complement.
ATTTTGCGAAATTAATAAAATAACAACGGCTTATTGGACAATGATCTTTGACTCCTCAGAAGCTGGAGGTTACGTACCTTGGTTTTGGAGAAATTTTTTGTCACACACAATAGCACATTTTGAAGAAGCTTAAGATATAAAAACAAAAATAGTCATATTATTATATGTGGCAGGTAATAAAGATAATGATTTTTAAAATATTCTTTTCTCCTAACTGACAAAGAGAAAAAACACAGGAGTATATTAACGGGAAGGTGTGTTAAGTAACTTTCTATAATACCAGGATAACGTAATTTATTTCTACTAACATTTTTTTCGAAAAAGGCAGCGGGAAGAACTTTATAGCGAGATATGGCCAAATTAAAAAATCTATAAGCTTAACATATGAACTGGGTCCGCTATATGCATATATTCTTTACATGCACATATTAAAGGAAATCAAAGATAAATGGAAATCTTTGTGGAATAAAAGCCCAAGGAGTAAGCTACAAATTAAAAAAAGGACCTCAAGTCCTTTGGAACTTCCAGTCGCAAATGCCATAGAGAGGAATTCGGACTGACCAGGCAATATGACTATGTCACACGAGGCTGACCCACTCCTATCTTATTTCAAATCAAACGCCTCCGAACTGGCATGAAAAAATCACACCTCAATAGCTTTAGATTAAACCAGGATATTTAAAAAATCCTCAGAGACGATGATAAAAAATACAATTAGTATTTCAGTTTTTAGGATAAAGTTTACTGAAACAAATATGACATAGGACAGATAAAAAAAAAAGAAATAAATAAATAAGTAATAATAAAATTTAAAAATAATTAAAATAAGTATTGGATTCAAGAAGAAAGGAAGTGCATAAAGAATGGTACACAACTCAATTAAACATTTAAGGATCGGAAAGTTTCCTTCAATGTGGACACGGAAGCCCTAAGCATTGTAATGTGTGTGGCTCCATTTAAATTTCTTTTATAAGATGATACGTAAATTTTTTCATTTCTACAATTGTTATTTACAAAACACTGGTTTAAAAAATATTTAATGCGGGTATAATAAATGAATGAAAAGTTTTTTCCATAAAAAAAATGATGCCATTTTTGGTTTTTAATGAAAAATTAGTTTGCTTACGTGTAAATCGTGTAATAAACTATTTAAAAAACTCTCAATTTTCAGCTACTATTTCATCCATACTATTGAGAATTTTTTTTTATTGCCAGCTATGTTAAGAATTGTTATCATTTTAAGCTACTTTGCAAATTTCTACTTTTCTTATTTTTTAAAAAAGACTATTTCTTTATAGTTAATCATTAAATTAAATTGTTTTTATTGAATATATATACATGAATAAATGAACTATTTATTTTAGTAGAAATCAGTTTTTATATCACCAATACTATACATTATTACAAGTCAATCACCGAGATTAACAATTATACGATACTAAAAATTATAAAATTATTAATTGTGGTCCTAAAGAACAATAATTACTTATCTTTAACCATTATTATATTCTAAAATAGTAAAACTTTTCAAGAATACAATACGTTAAAAGTCATATTTAACACTCATTTATTCGGAACAAGTCTTTAAGATATGTCTATATCTAGAATAGTAATAATGTTACCGTAGTGTCATTAAAAATAGTTTATATCACTTAATCATGTTTGAACTGGATAAGACAAAATATTACATACTAATGTATAAACGTAATGAACTATTGATGATAACATAACCAGGAAACATACTTGACTCTGGATTATCTCTCTTTTGTATGCAGTGTTCATTGGGGTAACACCGAAAGCATGGAAAGCAGTTTTGATAGCATATTGATTCACTATGGAAGTAGACTCTCGCTTGTTCTCAAAATTGAGAAGATATCGTGGTTGGGACAGAAATGAGCAAGATTAGGCTCGGCCGCCAAGTCATAGAGATAGGAGCAGGCTTGTAAGGAAAAGATTGCGTAACAAAATCTCTCCCTTGAAGAGGATTATAACAGAGGCCTGATATCATTATCCGAGCAACGGGAGGGCGAATACACACGACTGCAAGAATAAGTATAATAAGCTTTACAAGAACTCCCGAATCAAATATGTTTTTTTCTTCTCTTTAATTTATTCGAAACATAAGCGATATCATACTCATTCCTAAATAACAGTGTAATATTATCAAGAAAGTCTATTCGCCACACAATTGGTAAAGCTGCATTTTACTTTATTTTATAGTTTACGTAATCAGAACTTTCGTTGCTCAACTAAATATCACTTCAGTTTTACAGTTAAGATTCAGCTTTTTAATAAACATTTATAAGCCCTGAATTGTACTCGCTGAGACATCATAGATAGACCACATATGCGCGACTTTAAATTTTCGGTGGAAACTCACGGGTCTGAATAATTTGAGACATGAAAATTGGAAATCAGTTGATATCTTCACTAGAAGATTCGAGCACTTGTACAGTAGAACGAGTAAATATTTCAGACAAAGTAGGGACTTGACTAGAATCAGCAAAGATTGGGAGTCCTGGCTATGCTATATGGTAAAAGAAGAGGTTAAATTAGAGATCGTATATAACTTTAAGGATTACTTAAATAAAGAAAAAAATAAATACTCTGAAAGTACATTGGATATCATATAGTGATGCATTTTCATAGAACGTATTTTCTATGTTTTCTCTGTATTTACATTGTAGATCACATTAACAGTTAACAGTAAGAGTGTCCATCAAGTTAAGGTAAGAGGCTGGAGGAGGAAAGGAGAGAGGGGGAGGAGGGAGAAAGGGGACAGTGACGTGGATCAAGGATTAAAGAGATAAGAGCATTCCTCCCAACCCCATGGTCCTAATCTCCTTGGGACCATTACCCGAGATAACAGTTATTTCCTCCAATCCACCCGGACAAATCGCAAGGATTTGAAACAAACAAAAAAAAATTTAGAAAATTTATCTTCCGCTAAATTAAAATTATAACCATGAGCTTTAATGCCACGATTATATTCGTCCATTTACAGTGACTAATATTGAGATACACTTACTACTACTTTTAAATATCGTTCCTGATTAATTACTTTACAATTTTATTTACTGTAAGATTAACATTAAATCTTTGTGAATCAATCAATAAAGGTCAGCGAACCCGAATGTTCCATGTCCATTCCGTCAATAGCTTTATATTTCTCCCCTGGCCTCTGTCAAAAGCAAAGAAAACAAGGTCTGACTTAACACGATCATCTTACCTACGTTTCAGTCTAACCTCTCGGACGTTAAATTGTTACTTCAGGACTGACTTGCGATGTAGTTTAACGTTCTTTGCTGGGCCTCACAACATTACATGTCCATTTCAATCGTAGTAATGATATCACCTCAATCATACTTACAGGGCATTTTTTAGCGATTTAAATTCTCTTTTCAATTTGACTCCCTTCGATCTAAATATTTTGCGCAAATTTTGTAAGATTTCAAGTGGTTATTTTTTTAATTATATCAGCGGCCGCGATTTCATTCAGTAATGAATAGTATGAGGTATTCCAGTTTTGTAAATTCACACTTTATAAGTTATGATTTTGCAATTTTAGATTAACAAAGATAATCCTTTTGTTTGGCTCAAGTCCTTCATTGAGCACCTATACAGATATAGCTATTATCTTACCTTATATAGCTTTGATATAGCTTAAATTATTCAACGTATCTTTATTCACGAAGTCATCGCTGTACCTATAAGTAACCCTTCACTCATAATGGTTGTTGTTGTTGTTGATTTTTGCTTAAAGGCGTAAAACCCTCTGGTCATCAACGCCTATGGGATGATAAAAGTAAAAAAAAAAAAAATAATAATAAAATAAATAAAAAATAGAAAAATAATTAAAAAATAAATAAAAAAAATAAAATAAAATAAATAAAAAACATAAAAATCGAAGAGGAGTTATAATTTATAAAGAAGGCGATGTGCTTTTAAAAATTCAAATACTCGTGTAATTTTAGCTTCCTCATCTGCGAGGAATCACTCATAATGGTTTATCTGTGTTTACTGAATGTCATCAGTTTTATTAAAATCAATTTACCGCATTTTGGCCAAGTAAAATGAGTAAAAGTAGTATGAATGACGCCTGTGTACATTATCGCTAAATTAGAGAAAACTAGAAAAAAAAAAAGGGCTTACTAGTTTTAAACCTCATCGGTCATATTTTTCGGAGTAAACATTAGCAATTCAAACTTTACTAAGTGTATTGAACATACTTAACCTAACTATATTAACTTCTTTGGTAATCCTAGATCAATCAAATCACTATACAACTCTGGACGACTTATAGAATCGAAAGCCATTTTAATTAAAATCTATATAACGTTGATTAAAAATACATATACAATAAAATTTGTTCAATATGTTTCCATCTAAAACCAATTGGTAGTATCTGATAATTTCTGATAATAATCCGATTCTGATAATAATCTGAATATTTTATTCAAAATTTTGGATTGTTATTATCATCAGTCCTCCTTTCTTTTTCGTGAACCGGGATAAGTATTGTACATATTCCTACTTTTCTTCCATTCGTTTTCATAAATATTTATTTTTATTAAAAGATCTACTTAAGCAACTCCCAGCTCATCAGTAACACTATATCAGCTCTAGGGGGAATATCATAAATTCCAGCTGCTTTATATTATTAATGTTTGAACAGTTCTCCAATTATTATTTATTTTTTGTTATTTGAAAAATTATATACAACAAGTAAACTTGCTATTAGATATAAAATAACATGATAAAAACATGTGGAGAATCTGCACATTGATAGAACTCCAAGTACATTACTAGAGAAGAAGATGTCGGGACCATCTTCTTTTCAGACGCCTAGAGGGACTAGGTATTGAAGGAGAAGCTAGGTTAAAATCAAGAGGATTTGGGAGGTTGAGAAGTTTATCATAGAAGAAATGGTATTTATTCTGGCCAAATCGGCAACATAAAGAACATTGAGGTCCTGATGGATGACTTGATTTGTGACTTTTAGGATTGAATACGAGAGGAATTCGATAGGTTAGTGGATTCTCAAAGCTCAACTCCGTATGTTCATATAGGCCTTATTATAGTCAAGTAGATCAGTCATTTGTAATGGATTCCTATTAATATAATATTTAAATCCTTCTATGCCAAAGTTACTTTATTGAGAATGTTTAAATAAAAATGGAGAGATAATTACTAGTTCCACCCGTAGGGAGAAACGTAAAAACTTCTTATTTTCGATTAATGAATCATACTATTCTTTTAATTCTCTTACCGACCCGCTCTAGAAAAAGTGAAATTACGTTAATAGGTTCTCGAACATCCAACTCTGTTCCAGGTCCTGCAAGCATTTATTTGATCTTTGATCTATTACGCTCATTTTCAAATCATCCACTTCTTCGACTATCTTCAAAAATGCATTCTTTAGAAACTCGAAGGATCTTGCGACCCGGTCTTTATCATTCGCTAAATCAAGTATTTACACCAATCTGTTGAAAATAGTGTCGTCAGTCTGAATTCCTGAATCACGCACCACTTCTAGATCCAAGTTTTAACAGTAGAGAGCCAAGCCCTTCCTCCTCTTGTGGAAACGAACTCTGGGAACAAATCTAATGGTATTTGGACATTGTACTTAGTAGCATTTTAATCAGGGTACTAGTTTCGGAGGGATTCCTGTATCACACAGGGCTGTATATAAATTAGGCCTTTAATGACTGTCGTGAGAAATCTGAAAGTCAATAAACAAGTAGTGAGTTGTCAACCTACGTTTTTGAGAATTCTCTTTTATTATCATATGTACTAAAGATGGTCATATTTTTACATTTCCTGGGTAATTTACAAAAAAAAAGAAAATTTAATTTTTGTTTAACCGATTAGCTGAGAGGCTTGATCTCGATTGGTTGTGAGCACCCTTACAACTACTGTTAATAATAATATAATATAA
>NW_027106205.1:286011-289042 GCF_000696795.3 Halyomorpha halys | reverse complement strand
AAATCCATTTGATATATATTTGACATAGATTGGTAATGACGTGGCCATCATAACCACCCTGACTATAATGAACGATTTGGACTTCACTAATGAAGAAGTCCCTTACGGGATATTGGACTGCGGTGGCTTGGAAACACTTATGAATCTTGCCGTTATTAACTCCATCACGATCCAGGTATACTTAAAGTATAGTATATTAAAGTATATAAATATTAGAGGTAGTATAGTGTAGTAGAATAGACTTTAGGGAAAGAATTACTCAAATTTAATTTAATGTTAAAATTTTTAGAAAATACCAATGACCCAGCACAGCATCGTAAACCGTTGTAATACCAGTAGGCCTTATAAGATGGATTTAGAAGCTATATAACGTTAAGTGGCAATCTGTGTGAAATTTCTCACTCAATTGTGTGAATTGAATATATTTTTAAAACGCTACAAATTATAACGCATAGAGTAAATTTTATCATTGATTTTTTTTTAAATAAGAAAGGTTTAGAGGCTGAATCTATTTCAACGGAATCGGTCCACCTGTTCAAGAGATAATTTAATTAATTTTAATTATTATCATTTTTTTGCTTTGTTAGGCTTTTGTGAAAATGATTCGAAAATACTTTATATTTTCTCTCTGTCTTCATTAATGGCCGAGATATTCCCGCTAACATCTTATCTGGCACCAATTTGTATATATATCTAATTTTTAGTTTACCACTTTCCGGTGACCTTTTTATTTTTTTTAAACATTATTACACAATCTAAAAAAAAATAATTGAATTAATTTTTCTTTTTTATGAGCAATTCTTTTTAATGTTACTTTATTTTTTCTAATTTTTAGATTGAATTATCTGTTTGCATATGTTATTTTAGCGATGAACCAGTAAATCATATTAACTGATTTCTATGATCCTGATTACCAATAATTTATCTTTTCAATACAAACGTAATGTACCGGCCTGGACATTGAGAATAACCCAAAAACATACATACATAGAAACAATCACGCATATTATTAGTTCTATTAATATTAACACTAAAATAGTTGAAAACGGATATTAGTGATAATAAGTGTACGATACTTAAGTTTTTATCTCTAATGTATATAAAATGTGGTCAACCGGTCAGTGTATTGTCATCTGTAGCAGCCTACAACATTATCGAGATAGAGGTAGAATATAGAGATTCCAATGTCGTTATTTAGCCTCTTAAGTCTGAAGAAATCAACAATAATATTTTAATGCATTAAAAAACAATAATAATTCAATAAGACATTCCAGATATATCTCGTCTCAATTATTGATATATATAATAATCCGTTATTTAATTTTTTTTCGGAAATACAGCTAAAGCGACTATAGTATGATTTTGTAAAATTATAAAATAAGTGATAAATTGCTTCATAAGCAAAATGATTGTGAAATAAATACACGGTGGGTAACTTCGATTCAGTACAATAATGAATTAATTTAAAAAATAATATTATTTAATTAATATTAATTATTCCAATATAAAAGCTTTTCGATTATATTTCAAAGCACGAGTCAAGATAAGGAGATGTATGCCTGATTATTAACTGAAGCATATTTATTACGTTTGAATAGTTTTTTATATGAATTTTCTTCCAGCTAGGTTCTCTTCAGATCCTTAACAAGATCGCAGACAACGCCGTACTCAGACGGACCATGGTTAATCAGGGAGTGCCACACACCTGTTTCAAGCTGCTCCCACACTATGACTACGACGTTGTCATACTCTGTTCTGAAATTCTACTCAAAATCAGCGAACTCAAGTGCTTCAGGCCTGTGGTTAGGGGCACAGAAGGTCTTGAGGTTATGGTAAGATTCTGCTCGTTAACTCCCATACAAATCTATCATGACGTATGAAGAATTAGTAAAGGGGGATATATAATGGTTAATTTTTTCAAGGTTAAAATGTATCTTCCATCCTACCCCGCCTAAAATTCCATCCGCATTGCCAATCGTGTGTTGCCTGTTGAGGGATCCTACGCATCCTTTATATAACATTTTATATTTTATTTTTTATAGCACACGGATCTTTGCCCACTTTACAATTTCATCAAGAGCTTGGCTATGTCTTTCGGTTTCCCCCCTCCTTATTCAGTACTGATTCTCTTTCTGAAGAAATGAAATGGGACTACAACCATTTTTCTATCCGCTTACATAATCCCTCAGTTTATGTAATCTCAAAGTTTCGGTAATTCACCTTAGCCATTAGCTAAAGAAAATAACTCTCTGTTCTCTAATATACTTATTGGTCTATAGTCCAAAATATTATATAATAATGTGTCTAAAGATCGATTCTGCCATTTTCAAAGCTCTTTGTCCCTGCCTTACCATCTCAACTGGTTTTAAAGACAGGCCAAGCTTATAGAAATATTATATCTAAATTGAACTAAAACCAGAAACAACTGTTTTTATATTTATAACAATTCTCAGGCCACTGCTTATGTACGGCTGTGAAGTCTGGGGAGCGGCATCCTTTACGAAAAGGAAAAAAATACAATCTTTTCAAAATAAAGATATAAGAACCGCAGTTAATGCTCCTTGGTTCATACGAAATAGCCAATTGCATCAGGAATTACATTTGGAGTCAATAGAGAATTACATAAAAAAACAGTTCATGAAGTTCCACTCTCAGTTGCCAACAATTAAAGGAGCAGTGACCTACAACCTGGGAAACCCAACCTCACTCCGAAGACTGAAGCCTGGCTGCCGCAGCTGTTATAAATTCAATATTTGATTATTCATTAGTCACACTACCTCTATTTTACTTATTATTATTATTGATTTTTCTATTTTTTATTTCTTATCTCATCCCTTTTTCAAATTTTTTTACCATTAGAGGGCAATTGTTTGTTTTCTTAAGTGTACAAATATCATTATTTTTTGTTATTAATTCTACTGTTCTCTTTTATTAAGAAACATTATTCTAATCTATTTATTTTATCTTTTTTTTCTTTTAATTATGACATTGTATATAGTTAAAGGTGTATTTTGTTTGAGACAATATTCCC
>NW_027106205.1:279102-285951 GCF_000696795.3 Halyomorpha halys | reverse complement strand
TAAAATTATATGGTAATAATATATAATAAAATATTGTGATAATAAACAATAAAATTTGGTAAATAAAATACGTGGTGTCACTAAACATTTAACCCGTTTCCATAAAACATTAATACAAAAACTGTTTCATTTCTCATTTCTAATATTGGTTCAATAAGGATATATGTAGGCAAATATGATTTAGAATTTTATACGGTGTACAGCTTTCATGTTACAATAGAACATAAACAAAATTCAAAGAGAACTTATGCAAATTCTACAATTTTTTTTTAATGGATAAGTTCAATTGACTATGTCTTTGCTAATAATTGATGTAATTATTTGCAAGGAATTTATTTACCATTCAAGTAATATACTGGTCTGAATTAGGTGATTAATTAGTAATATGTTTTCTTAAAATTCTTTAGAAAGATATAAATCGATTGGTACATAATAACCGTGCAAAAATGTATACTTTTTAAGCTATGTGCCAACAATGTTCAATTTTGTTCATAACTTTCTTTTTTACAGGAGAAATCTAGGGTTTAAATAGATTTAAACATTTCCATGGTGATAGAAAACATTTTGAAAAAAAAAAAATTGTATAAATCGGTCAGTATTTCAAAAGTTTACTGTTGACAAAGATGCCAACCATTCTCTTTTATAAATATAGATTAACTAAAATATTAAATATGATGTGCTATCCATAAATGGATAAATCGACTAAATACAAATATAGTTGATTATTTTACATTAATCAATTTTAATTTAACCTCTTTGCTCATTATTAAAATTAGTTTCAATTAAAAAAATCGTTTTTTTCGATTATAGGAACTATACCAGCAAATATTTTTGCTGGAAGGTTTCATGAAGTACACATTTGACATGTACCAGTCAAAAACTCCAGAAACTCCTGAGTGTATTATGATGTTAAAAACAATAAATAAGGTAATTTACTTGTTATTCGTTTAATTATTAATCTTTAAAGGGGTGGAAACAACTCAATTGAGGAGCTCCGGATCAAGATGCATTTCGTTTAATTTCTCTTTGTATTGTATTCTTGAATTATTTTAGGCTATAAATTTGAATTTGAAATGTTTTAGAGCATATTGCTTGTCACTCATTTACGCAGCCCTGGACTCTTTAGTTCGCTCGTCGGATATAAGTTTTTGTTTGGATATAAATTAATTTTATTAGAATCGGACTAAATGGGTTATGATCTAGAGCTCCTTAAAGAGAGATTGTATGCATTTTTTTTTTCCTTGGGTAATGTACTGTAGATACGGACCCAACCGAACTTCATGTAAATAATCACCTTCGTATCTCCTGTGAAAAGTATTTATTTTTTATTAAATTGCAAATGATAGAGATAGTTTTAATACCTAATCAATAGTGATTTATTGTGTACTATTCTATCTAAAAAAAATTATTTATTCTGTAAAAAAATATTAATAATAGTTAATGGTTTACATGTATTGTACGATTTTATTATCTTTATATTATCGTGGGTTTTATAGTAACTAGTTACAAACGATAAATTAACTTATAAAAATAATTCCCTCAATTTATATCCGTATTTAAATAATACAATCAAATAAAAAATACAATCAATAATAGAGAGGAAAACCTAAAAGATAAAAGAAAAGAGACAAATGTTTTCAATTGCTTATTGTGGTCTTTTCATAAATCAGCCATCATGATAAGATCATAAAAATGCAGATCAATCGCAGCAAATCATATATTAATAGATCTTTTTTTGTGGGGGAGGGGAATCGTAACACTACTGAAATGAAACTTTTTTTTTTATTTGAACATACAACAATTTGAGATATTACTTCGGGTTCTTGAAACTTGAAAAATTCTAAACATTTTCGTAAAAACTTGAATTTTGACTTTTTTTCGTTGACTTAGAGCTAATATTAAGATTCGACTTGACTCATTTTCTATTTTATCTCTCCTATTCTCAAATTTTTCGCATTATTTATATTTTAATTTTTTCTCCCCCATCTAACACCACCAACTAAATTATTTTGAATAGACTATCTTGTTAAAATGATTTATATTGTTGATTGAAGAATTGTATTATTAATAGAATTTTTACTCTAAGTTTCTCCTGTAGTTAATGTTTACACTGTGAAGTTTAAAAACTTTCAATCAGCCTAAATCTTATTTCTAGTGCCTGGATAACGAACGCTGTAGGCATTACTTATTATCGAATGGCCTGTTAGAATTCCAAATCAAGCAATTAAAAACTCTGGGCCATAGAAAACAACTGAAGCACACATTGGCATGTTTAGTTAGATTTCTGAAAATAAAAAAATACCGAATGAAGCTGCACAAGAGTGAGTTGATACCTTCTTTGCTCCAACTCTTCAAGCATACAAACCCTCTGGTAATATTTTCATTATCTTCAGAATATCGTTGAAAAAATGATTACATAGGATAACCAAAATGTTATATTAATTTAGATAAGTAATAATAATAATATTAACAAAAAATATATTAACATAAAACCAATAATGTAGCTGTCTTTATGACAAAACAACTTGAAGTGTTTGGAACGGATTTAGATTAAATTTCAAAGAACATCACCACAATAAATCAACTATAAATTATCAATTAGTAATTTGTATAGCATAACTCAAGTTTTGAAGTGTGATAATGTGCCGTAGTTCCTATTAATTAGTAATAATCTATTCCTGGATCGGCCTACACGGATGTGTAGAGGAGGGACGGAAGGACTAAACCAAACGGTACAGAAAGTTTTAGGGACATATACAGTTTTAAAAAATATAATAAAATAAGTGACATAAAATAATAAACTCTCGTTTTTGTTTAATAATAAATTCTAGTGATTATATCGTATTATTCATAAAAATTGAACATATGAAACATTGAATTATAGTGGGGTCATTGGATTATCTTGCCTTGCCAGGAATGTAGCAACCCCTTGATTTCAAGGCTCTCATTAGATTATGACTGTAATTATAGCATAATTTTAATGCAATGCTACAGAGTTACTCTTCTTACTGTGTATATACAGATTAACTGAACACAATTGAAAGTTTTATGTTTTATGTTTAGTCTCAACACTTTATATTATATATATAATGTAACGGTTACATCAACCATGTAAGGCCCACCAGGCCGATCTGGTACAAAATAAATAAAAAAAATATCTAAATTAAATTTGTCTCGATTCATAGTTTAGCAAAAACGTTTATTTAATTTAATAACTTACAATGATGTTTTCTTTTCTTATCATAGGAAAATAAAATGATCAATAAACCTCAGCCAGAAGTGATCACGGACCTATTTTTTTATGTTAAGTAATTTCCTGAGTTACCGAACTCCAAAAAAAAGAAAAATTTTAAAGAATATATAAATAGAAACTAGATTTTAAAATTATGGGTCATTGAATGGATCGCTGAACGTAATTTTACTTTACCGTATACATTTTTATTCTAAAACTTTTTTGTTACCGAAGTTATTTAGATTTGTGCCAATTGAAAGTCGTAAATCTGCAAAAACGTTTTCCAATTTGAATACCACAGCTGTGTCCTTTTATCGACTGGTGACCGCCCGAGTTACACTAAGCTACCGCGACCCATCTGAGTTCAGGATTGCTATTTAAAAAATATCTATTCATTACTGTCAGCCTCTGGTACATAAAATATCCTCTCTTATATCAGTCCATGGATCCGGAGAACACAGTGGGGAAACTCCGGCTTCTATTGTGTAGCTAGACATTCATAGAATAAGGGAAAGGAAGTTTGGCGGTTTAAATTTCTATGAAAAATTTAGTGGGACGTACGTAATGTAAAATGTTCTTAGATATCCGAATTCACTTTGGTCGCCTCACAACTAAAATGGCACCCAAAGAGGGGCAAAAATTATTATAAAACATTTGGGGAACCTACGGCAATATCAGTTACCTCAGAGGAAAGATAAGTTTTATTTAGTTGAACCACTACAGGTTTTAATACTACACTTAACCCTCTCCTAAATACTATTTAATTTAATATCGCATTAAAACTAAACTTTTTTTTTTTAAATAGAAAAATTAAAATATCAACTTTGACCAGTTATTTATTACTTATTGACAATAAAACTAGCAACTTATATAACTATGGAGAGCTAAAAAACTGATTGATTTGTTTTCATTACATAGATCAAATTGTAGGAAAATTAAATTAAACTGAAAATAATTAACAAGACATATCAAGCAATGCGAGATATTATTAGCAAATAGGTTTCCAAACACTTATTTTGTCAGTTACCAGGAACTCATACACATCCATTCTACTATAATTTCTGTTCATTTTTTTTCTACAAGCTTGAACGCAATGTTTTTTTGTTGTTTTTTTTAACATGTTCTTTTAAGTAGAGGGTTTTTCACATGCAGGAGGAATGTCACATTTCTATCCTAAGCCCTACTTAAAATCAGTTCCACTATTTAATATGATTTACAGTATTTACACTGTTCATTAGGAAAGAATTTTAAACTTCCTCATCAACAAGGCTTTTTTTTTTTTTTCATCAGCACAAGACTCCCATGAAGTTCTATACTGCCTTCTACAGGTTTCCAGCCAATTCTAACCATGGTGAGGAAGTCAAGGAAGTCAATTTTGTGGGACCACCACTCAAGGAAAAAAGTCAACGCCTCCGGCCGGATTTGAACCGGCGCCGCCCGCTGATCTCAGGTTGATAGACCTGCGCCCAACCACATGAGCTGTGGACGGCTCACAAACAAGGCTTCTTTTGCCTTTTATGAATCTTCTGCAGTTCAAGAGTGAGGGGCGGGGTATCAGAACCAGTTATTTTTCTTATGCTTTCCATCCCATAATGATGCAGTTATATGAGTTGCTGCTATCCTACGTTGACAGTTTTATGAAAAATTATGGTTACTAATTACCCTTTGACTTACATTACCTCTGTTCCCTACTCATTTGAAGATGATTTTTTTTCTAACTCACTTTAAACTTCTCACTCGCCTTACATAATTTAAAATAATTTGTAAGCCGAAATTAGGGGACGGCGTCACACAGTGGGCCAATTTGTGTGTTTAGAGTTGAATAGCACTCAAAAATTTACAGACAACAATTAAATCAACTTACCTTTACACTTAGACGTCCATACTGCCCTCAAAAGGCACTTTTCAACAATCTGTTTCAAAAGAAAAAGAAATAAAATACTAAGGAATCGCAATAGAAAGACTACTGACATGGAAATCACACTTGACTGCTTTGAAAATAACTGTTACATCATAATAACAAATCACTTACTCGCTTGCCCTTTCTACATCATCAACAAATGATATCACGTAAATGTAAATAAAACATAAGTGAACGACATAATCAAAACACAATATAAAACGGTTTAATGGTTCACTTGCTAGGCACCAAAACAAACCGGCACAAATATTGTTGATTGGCAAACTTCTACTCAAATTCTCAGAAAGATTCAGACTGAAACTTCTCTGGTGCAGGAGATCTTCTGGAGGGGGGGGGGTTATACATACTACACCTGTAGTACTACTGCCTTCGTTGGAAGGTTTCTTCAATAAAGCTTTATATAATCCTGTAGGGAAGGTTTTTCTAATAGAATAAAAATTTACAATGTATGTCAAAAGGCATTTGTAAAATTTAAAATTCAATTATTATGATAATAAATATATTTTTAAAAAAATGTGATTGCAGATCTTACAATTTGTGATGAGAATGGGATTAAAAAAAAATTAAACACGATCAAATTATTCAAAATTTATTACGTGATTTAGCAATAAACGTCACTGCTTATTGTAAAAAATCTTGAATTTGATAATTTTGTTTCTTTATAAATCCCTTCTGTTATAGCTGCAGACAGCTGAGCTTCCAGACAAGTTCTACAACATACCGGAATCAGCGATCACAAATGACGTGGAACTGAAAACTTACACCGCAGCGAAGAATTGCTTAATGGCAATCAAAAACACCCACCGATCCAGGCTTGTGAGGGAGGCGCTTTACAAGCTGGGCTTTGTTAGGGTCCTCAGAAAGATCATATACTCCCGTAATAGTTGTTTTTCGACTATCGGACTTGAGATGATCTATGAAGCATCAAGCTGCGTACGTCAGATATATTTAGATACGTATATTTTAATAAATAACTAAATACTGTAAGTCACTTAGTTGATAATCCATGTATAATATAATTTATCGAAAATTATATTAAGAGGACAAGAAGAAACATTAACTTATTATTATAACATCTTAAGGAATGTCATAAATCATTTATTCCATTAATTCGATGAGTGCTCTCATAGACCCTCTATCAAGATTCACAATAATTCACA
Organism: Halyomorpha halys; assembly: GCF_000696795.3. Classification (NCBI taxonomy): domain Eukaryota; kingdom Metazoa; phylum Arthropoda; class Insecta; order Hemiptera; family Pentatomidae; genus Halyomorpha; species Halyomorpha halys. Next base: position 279,638 of record NW_027106205.1, on the reverse strand, counting down.
ATTTCAATAATATCGTAATGAAGCAGAAAATAAATCATTTAAATTAAAAATATAAATAAAAATGTTCAAAAAAAGGAAAAACTATTATAAGGTTGTCGTTGAAGAAATAAATCAACAAAGTTTTCAACCAATCAACGCTTAATGTTCACTAATTCAGGCATCTTTGAAACTTACATGGTACTACTTTCTAATTCGAATGTAAACCCCTCATAATTATCAAAAAAATATGAAAATTACAGATTAGTTCAGAAATGAATCTAGAACAATATTCATGAATTGTTCAATAATATTTCATTGAAAATTGACTTCTACCTAATCCAATTGGTGAAATTTCAAAGCAAATGGAATGTTCTATGTAATGTGATAAATGTTACTATATTATTCTATTGAATTACTAGCACATTACTAGATTTGGGGATGTATACAGATTAACTGAACACAATTGAAAGTTTTATGTTTTATGTTTAGTCTCAACACTTTATATGATTGTGGATGATATGAAACTATCTACAGTAATATTATCTATAAATAATATT
>NW_027106205.1:268058-279052 GCF_000696795.3 Halyomorpha halys | reverse complement strand
TATTAACATTTCTATATCTTTAGTATATTTCTTTTAAATATATTTTTAATTATAATTCATTTAAAGTTACATTATTTTACATTTGTTTTAGTGGCAAACCCATTTGAAACCTCTCGCCATATGATCAATTACAGTGAATTAATTAAAAAAGGAACGTGTGTTGTTATCTAAAAATTATAAAGGTTTTGTAATATATGAAGTGTAAATATTGTTCTATTGAAGAATAAAGAACGTAATTATCGTTACATATATATCTTTTTCGTTTCACACGAACACGCACTAAAACACCTTCTGGAAATAGTGTGATTAATAATAATAATATGAATCACAAAACCCTGAAGGGTCAGGGGTTCATTACTATGTAAGGAAGTAGTGTTTTTGGAATAACGGTTATACAAATTTTTTTTTCAGGATCATGCTCAACTACTAGATTTTTTTTTTATTAAGGGTACTCAGTTAATAGAGGCTGGGTGGATATCGAAGGACTTCCTAATCTTACGGCTACAATGACCGAATAAATAATTATCGACTACAGGTGGATTCGAACTCTGGTCCTTGGAGTTAGTAGAACACTGCCTTACACACTGAGCTTCCGAGAACCTCAGAAATAGTATATTAACTATATATAATTTATAAAAGTAGATCTACACCATTTTGATACAGTAAATAAATATTCAAAAACATTTACTTTTGCGTCGTGTATTTTAAAGTGTTCAACTTTTATAAATATTTATTAAAATTATATCAATAAAACCGTTTATAATCATTTAAAAACTGACTATATTATACTTCAAAGCGTAAATAACAAGTTTGTATGAATTTTTAAATCGTTATACAAATTGTAGACAAAGTCGCGATTTAACTGACTAGTCTAGGAGCGCGTCGGTTAAGGTTTAAAATTAGCCGTACGTAGGCAATACTGCATAACACATCTGGTTTGAAGGTTTACCAGGAAGTATCGTGTGCGTTAAGCAGGGTCAATAGTTAATAAATACCCAGATAGTTGACTATCATTAATTTTAATCAATATCCCACTTTTTTTTTAAATTTTATTATCCACACGTATATTGGTACAACAATAATAAAAAATTAATTGATAAAAATTAGATATGCTGACAGTTATTTCAACATTTTTTCAAGCGATATAGTGGCTCATTAATTTATAACGTTTTATTCATCCCCTTTATTTGTAGGTTACTGAAATACCTATGTAAACTTGATATTTTATTTGTACCTTTTAAATATATATTTATTTATCAGTTAATTTTATTTGTAACTTACACATATATCTTTATTTATAAATTAATTTTAGTTGTAACTTTTCAATATATCTTTATTATTAATTAATTTTATTTGTAAATGAATCTAAATATTTCAAATTTTGTTTTTGAAATTGTTAACAAAAAAAAAAAATACTACTTATTACTTGAACTAGTTATAATTTCTATAAATATATATGACTGTGTATGATTTTAAACATTTTTTGGTGAGCATATAAACGTTCAGTATGGTTGATGACTTGGTTGAGGTTAGCGGAAATTTCTACATATTTTATTTTATATTATATATTATCTATGTATATTATTTTAAATAAGAATCAATTGGTCTGATCATTATAAATATAAATATGCATTTTGAACCAAACTTTAAACATAAATTTTTTTGCTGTAAATATGAAATTGAAAAGCTAAGCAGAAGAACATATGTGAAATTTTAGGAAAAATATTTTCTTAGAATTAGTTTTAAATATTCCTTTCTGCATAGTTCCTTGCATTTTTTCAGTCTTAAAACTGATGTAGTTTTAAGAATTAAAAAAAAAAATCAGCTTTCATAATAGAAATACAAAATAATTTAATACAATCAACTTTCTCATAGCTCCTTAATTATGGATAAAAATTTAGGTTTTAAATTCGAGTAGTTTAGTTTTCTTATAAATGCTTGCATAAATGTAGATAGTATTTAGTAAGTTTAATTTGATTCAAAAGGCAAGTTTTACATGAGCTAATATTATAACAGGTTGATTATTGCTACACATTTCGAGTTTTTAATGCACAATTTCGTACATTTTATGTTTTTTAATGCACGTATTTGTTTTGTTTTCCTGCAAGAAATCCGATCTCAAGTCCCAACCATTGGTATAAAAATAGTCCTGGTATTGGTAAAAAAAACATACTTTGTAATTGTATTTATTAATTCCTTTTTTACAGATCGTCATGGAGCTTTCTTACGTCCCAACGATATTCTGGTGGGTGGCTGACAGACTAGACATCATACCGTTGCTGTGGGCTGCAGTTACAAATCCCAACCCAAAATGTAACGAATATGGTTGTTCTGCCCTTGTACCGTACATAGGCCCCATACCTGTAATTTGTTTTTTATAGATAATCATGAGATAAATTTTAATATAAAACGATACCATGAAACCTTTCAAAGTTTATAGATACCGTTTAGTAAGTCCGAACGAAAGTTCTGTTTTAGTGACTTTTCATTTAAAGTAGAATGGAATAAAAAAAAAGAAAGGTTGAACTGTTGATTGGATAAATTTATCTAATAATGAAAACAATGAAGGAAGTTTATAAGAATGACTTTAAAAAAATATTATAATACATGAATATGGTATATAGCACCATATTATATATATTGATAACATTTTTTTATATCCACCATATATATATATATATATATATATATATATGTGTGTGTATACTAATTTTATTAAAAATCATTGTATTATTTGAATGTAGTGCTTTTTACCATGGTAACACTGTATTTATTCGGTTACTATGGAGACATTATATAATTAACAGATCTGAAAACAAATTTTATTAATTCAATATTAGTATATAATTAAATTGAAAACCAAATGATTAATAGTATTATCTTCGCGTTTGCTGAGGTTCTGAAAACTCAAATACCTATCCTGTCGAGACAGGGGCTCCCCAAGGCAGTGTCTTGGGTCCTGTCCTCTATATCTTCTTCACTACTAGCATTTCCACTAATCCTGACGTTGCGAGGGACATACATTTCCACTCCATAACTTTACTTGAAATAGTTTTAAATAGTTTGGAATATCAATTCATTGTCTATTTATATTGTTTAAATTGCCACATTTGCCGATTGATGATTTTTGTAATTATTACATAACACTTACAGTAAGATTATAAAATAATTCCCTATAGTAAAACTGCATACTTCATACCCATTTGGATTCTGAGAAGAAACTACTTGATTGAACAAATGAAAATATTTTTGTTCATTTTGTCTTTTTATGTTCAAAAGTAATTATTAATTAGTTCTTAAACCTTCGAAAGCATAATATACAATCCTAAAACTAAAAACATTTATCTAACAATGTGTTCGTTACATTTTTATTATTAAACAACCTTTTAAAACGTTTTCTTAATATTCAATACGTAATTGTTTAATTTCTATTATCTAAATATGCGTCTTTATTGTCCTTAAAACAGACATAAACAACTACTGAGAGTTTACACTTTAGACTTTATCTGAGTGGTTACTTCAATATGTCTTAGGGGGCCGTCCATAGATCAGATGGTTAGGCGCAGTCTTACCGATCTGAGATCTACAGGCTTTGCCGGTTCGAATCTGGCCTGGGGCGTTGACTTTTTTCATTGAGTGATGGTTCCACAAAATAGAAAACTTGACCTCCAACCATGGTTAGGCAGTATAGGACTCCAAAAGGACTCTTGGCCGAGAAAAAAAAAGAGGATTAGGTGATTGTGTATTTTCCTATATAACATGGGCTTCATTTCATAAATAAACTATATCAAGTTAGGTACTGCAATGGTTAAATATCCAGTTTTATATATTTTCCGTTATTTTGTTTTTAATAATGACGCTTTAATAAGGTTTGTGTTTCTCGTTATAGTGTTTTCAGCTTAATTAGCAGTTAATGTATTATTGTCAGTCAAAAATTAAGTCACCAATACACTAGTGGAACCATTATACAACTGAGGGACTCCTACTGAAACTGGTTTTATGAATGAAATCTCAGTGGTTTTGTAAAAAGAGAGTAGATGCAGTTTAAATTTCGGTTTCAGGTAATAAAATTATCCAGGGTGCTATGTCCTATCAAAACCATGGATAACAATAAAAAATTTCCCGGAAGCATTTTGTTTTGATTCAAGTTAGGTGGAAATGTAATCTGTGACTGTGATATTAAATAATATAGTCAAAATAAATGGATCCACCATATTATAGTTAATTTTGTAATATAGCTACTTACAGCATGCACACTATACTGATTGTGACCCAAATTATTTTCAAAGTTTCTGTTATTAATACTCCTTTATAGAATAAAACTATGTTTAATACGAAAATACAGATTAAAAGGAAATATTATTGATAATCAATGCAAAATGGTTTTATGTCCATATTTATATTTTTATGTAATAATCATGTATTAATGAAATATTGAACCACTTCGTGAAATGTAGAAGCACTCAACACTATTAATAATTCTATTATAAGATGGACGTAAATTACACATAACAATGATAAAGTTAAGCGTTGTAAGTTAGGTTTTAAACTCCATTTGAGGTGGTACACCTGAGCCTTTGAAACTAAACTTTAAGTCGACCCCAAGCCTACCACAACTCAAATATAAAGTACATATATCGTGAGTTATATTGTCTATTTTTAAGATATTTTTCAATTTCAAAATAAAAATTCAAACTACAAAATATAATTTTATGAAAACATACAGGGAATATAAAAAATACAAGCATTTTTTTTTTGCAATAATTGATTAATAAAGGATTATTTTATACTGTGACAAAATATTTAAGTTTTAGATATTTTCCTGTTTCAGGGATCCCACGACATAGTACGACGTATCGCCGGAGGAGTGTTCGACCTCATGTCTTTGACCTACAACGAAGACGATGGTGCTAAAGCAGGTGCAATCACTCTCCTATCGAGGATAGCTTGTGATACCGAGAACCTCAACATACTTGATAGCCTTGGCTTCATCGATAGACTCTTCGAACTGTCCAAGACTGCTGTGAGTCCTCGTGTTAAGAATATATTTTGGTCTGGATTCCACAAAGTATTTTTGGAATTCTGATATATCAGTGCTTTGAATTAATCATGTACCTTTCAGTTAACAAAACTTTGACAGTTAAATACATCAATCTAAATAACAAATTAAAAAAACAAAACAAAAAATAAAAAAATAATGTCCACTAAATTTAATAGGAGCACATACATAGTTCACCTTTAATATTGACCAATTTTTGAAAAATTTTAACTATCATAATGTAATTTTTATTTACACATATTCTGAGAACAGCTTTCCACGTTAAGCACCATTTTCCTCTCTTTTTAACAATTTTAAAATAAATTATTGATATTAAGCGTTAGTTGTTGACCGTGGAAGTTATACGAAGAGAGTAGGTTTTAGTGAGTGCATACAGATGTATAATATGACCTATCTTACGGATGGCAGGAGAGACAAGAACTAGACACCACAAACTAATGACGAATACAACGTATACCTCGTTCGTCTCAGTACAAATACACTGTATACTTCGTACACCTCAGTAGAAATCCACAACACAATCTATATAACCTCAACTATCCTGACTAATCTGCTCTCATACTGGATACAAAAATCACTAATTTTATTTAATTTTCAACCATCATGAATTATTTTATTGTTAATATATACATATTTGTTTGGTATATTTGGTTATTGTTTTGAGTTGCTCACTCTGCCTTTATTCAATGCTATATAGATTAATTCCAATGTCTTCCACCTAGTTTGCCATTTTGATTTATGCAATGTTTTCGTATTTTCAATATTTATCTTTTCTCGTAAAATCTTGACACGATTTGACTAAGCGTTCGTTGTTTTGGAATGTGCTCTTATAGTCAGTCGTATTTGCGAGTTTTATATAGAGTTGTGGAAGTAGAACTTGTCTGAGATTAATCACAATTTAGCATAATATACTGCATATTAAATTCCTTTGATTTTGTATAGGCATTGGTTTGTGTCTATGAATTTCTAGTTGTCTAGTTGTAAGGTGTCTAGGATTTAATACAAATATAAAATCGTCAACACCTAGTTTCTTAAAAGTTTTATATTATGTTATAAAATAATTTTCCAATTATTTTAAACTTTGAACAAATAAACCATCAATAAAATGGTTCAATTTTTAAACATTTATTTGATTGGTTGCAAAAAAAAAATTATCAAAGGATTAAGGTTTTTTTTTTTTTAATTCTCAAGGTTGTTTAGATAGTATTTCAATTTTCACAGTTAAGAAGTTTGAACAAAATTATACGAAATAACGAAATATGAGATACCGTATTTTTCTTTTTAGGCAAGAATATATATGTTACAAGCTATTGGTACAACAAACTAATAACACAATAGTTGGGTATGTAAAATTAAAAACGTTGGCTAAGTTCATTGGAGTTATTATGACTTTTTCACTGTTTATAACATCTTTTTCTTGTTCAACCTTATTTTATTTATTGAAAGTTTTAATTTCTTGATATTTCTACTAGCTATATTTCAAGCTTAGTGGTTTGATTTCAAAGGGATGGTCTGTTGTTGATATAGATCAGCGTTCCTCAAACTTTCCCTTTCCAGGAAAAATATTACTTAGGGCCCACTGTAAATTATTTATTTTGTATTTTATTTTAATAGCAATTAATAGGAAATATACATGATTTAATGTTTCTACTTTTTTTTGTAAAATATAGCAAAGAAAGTTGTAAATTAGAAACATTGGACTTTGAAATTATGAAACTATTTATTGAAATCAGAATAGAATGTAATATAAAGTTAAAGCATTCGTCATCTTAATGAGAAGGATTAACATGGTGTCCTACTACCAATTTAGTAATCATCGGTTCTATTTTCGTCAGCTGAAATATTGTTGACCGTGACAATTTATAACTATTCATCGCGCCATCACCGCCCCTTTGAATTAAAACAGGTCCCTTCGGGGGCGGTGGCTCCCACTTAGAGAATTACAGATATAGATGTATCCAGCAAAGTGTGTTTTTCATACGCAAAATAAATTATTTGACGAAATCTACAGTTGATACAAAAATCATCATACACCGATCCCCAACAAACGAATGAGGCGTTTTTGTGAAGTAGATGTGTCAAGGAAAATATGTGTACGCATGCGTAAGTGAGAGTAGTAGTCTGATAAAATCGATATGGACATATAAAGTATCACTCCTCACAATGCCAAAAGATTTATCAAAATCGGATTAAAAGTTCAATCGACTATTCCAAACCCAAATTTGACAAGAGAAATACGTTGAAATGTTGCTTTCTCACTACCACAATATTGATGTTTTGTATTCATCCATCAATTAAAAAAAGTCTATATCCTCAGAATCGAAAATTTTTAAGGAATAAATTTCTATCCTTCCATGTCTTTCTCTAGTCGAATTAGTGTTCGAACATGGTTTCCATTTTGATTTTTTTTAGCTATTGCGAGGGTTATTGAGTATATTAGTCGGTTGATTATATTTATATTCGTCCACTACTTTTGTATAAAGATGTGTAACCGTTTTTTTTCTTTCACAAGTTAACGAACGCTATAGTAGTTAACACATATTATTATAAATAGACTATCGTTATAAACTATATAGTTGTTCCTCTTTACATCTGGCACATTTTGGCAGACACTGACCATACTGACCTTTCCTTACTGAAATCATGTGTAGAAGGCAAGGGCTGACACTTAGGCAGATTTAAGCTGTCGTCTCACAATGGACTTGCATCTATCTAACTATTTTATGTTTAACAGTTCTCACAAGTCCATGACCCAACCCTTACCACTGAGGGTAATTATTCTATTCTTAGAAAATCTGACAATGGAACTAACCCTTTTTCACCAGACACGCCTTTTCCCCCCTCCCATATATTTATTTCTTATTTCATAGGATCTCTAGACCCCGGCTAGTTTCCTAAAAATATCAAATTGGTCTAAACCCCTTCTCCTATTTCATTATCTTTCCTACCCCCTCTTCTCAAGTGTACATTTTTTTCTAGTACTGAATAACTAAAGCATTAAAAGTTACAGTTACAGTCAGAGAGAGATATCTGTAACCACTAAATTATGTAGTATTTGGGAATATGTAATAATAAAGTCATTTTAGTCTTCACTGGTGTTTGAGTTGTTTATCTCACACATGTTTCAATCACGACTCCTAAAGTATATTTTATTCTCAAACAATGAATTACTAAAAATTGGAAATAATAAAACTTTTTCTTAAAATATTAGTAATTATGTACCTACACTTTTATATTGTGTTATAAAAATATTATAATTGTATTATTAGGAATAAAAAAAAACCTACCTACTTATAAATATTGATGAAGCTATATCAGTATATGCCGGTTTTTATAAAAATTTATAAATTCACAGAATAAATGCAATAAATTACCCAATAATAATAAGTAAAAAAAATATTAAAATACATTTTCAATTTTGAGAAAATAGTTATAGTTGATTTTTTTTTTCAAATAATTAAACTATGCTTATAAGAAAAATAGAAATAGCATTTTCTCTAGAGAAAAAAAAATGAAGCAAAATATAGATAAAGCAAAGAAACAAAAGTTTGAAATCGCATTGCCTAAAATAAGGGGCTCTTTTAGACCAAAAAGGACCTAATACTATTTTCCAAGGTGTCTCTAAGACCAAAAGGAAACATAGAATGTGTTTTTGTGAAAGAAAAGATACTAGTATTTACATATTCTTTCTTTAGGTACATTTCGTCCCATATACCCACAACATTGTTACAAATTGCTGACATTATGAAGAATGTCTTTATTATCATAAATAAATGACATTAATGACCATCAACAAATAAAAAAAACAAAATCGCAATGATTGGTTAAATAAAAAATATTAATTTTCCGTGACATCTTATTTGATACGAGGAAAATAAGATGAATAAAAGTACAGGAAATACTAACTCAGGATAAAAGTTTATTCTTATGTATACAACAATGAATGTAATAAGTAAAACTTTTAATTTAACTCTCCTATTCTTTTACGTCTGGATTTTATCTCCACTCTTTTCCAAAAATTGTATTTCCGTGGCTTTTGTGGAAACTGGCATTAATGTTGATGAATCACGTTACTAAGCGTTATAAACTCAAATACAGGATTGTATATATTAGCCTTTTGGGGCTTTAGATAACAGTATTTAACATCACACTGGCCCTCCATCTATTCTTCATTCAATATCGCTGCTGGTGATTCCTTAAATATTTGAACTACTTCACTGTTTGTAATTTTTTTTTCAATTACCACATCATCTAATGAGGTCCTCAGTCTTTTTTTAATTGATATTCAGTCCTTAATTTTCATAAGACTTTATAACTTAGATTATGTTATTGATGTTCTCTCTACCATGAGTCAATATTACTTCGTCATCACTAAACATAAAGTTTATGATGTATATGTCTTCACCAATTCATATTCCCATTCTCCTAAACTTTTATTCTATTTGAGAGCCAAATCTACATAAACTCTAAAATGAGCTGATGAAAGGCATCATCTCTGCAGAAGTATTTTTGACGTATGGAATTTTCCAATCGTATCCTATTTGATACGACTGGCATTATTTTTGTAAATTTCTTTATAATGTTAATTATGAGTATTTTATGCCAAATGAATTCACTTAAATTTTTATATTGCCATTGCATGTTACGACTTATTAGTTTATATGTTCTTATTTAATCTTTTAATGCGGTGTTAGTGACATATTTTTTTTTTGAAGGACTCTAATCGATTTAAGTGACCAAACTTGTAAATCGACCTATCGATAGCAGTTAGGAGAAGCTGAGCTAGCAGGCCTTAACGTTAAATGTTGTAAGCTGTAACCCGTTGAAGGCTGTAACGATCCAACTGCGAGCCATCTAACCTAAATTGCCCGAGACCTTAATATCCAGAGGCGTAAATATTTACAAAAGCGTAAAATTATACGAAAGAGGGGCCTCGATTTTTTTTTATAAAGGTTCAGCATTGTTTTCCGTCCTTATATCCATTTTTTGAGCCTATCTGAATAATGCAACGCGGCCAGTAAACTTTATAAGATCTGGTAAAACGTCTTTGGAAACTCAGCTGCTTAAGATGTGAATGACCGCTGTGAGTGCCGAAGTGTAGTCCATGTAAATATATTGTTAGTTTGGAAAACATTCTGATAATTTCATCATTGCGACCTACTGTTCATCTTCCTAGTTTTAGATGAATCAATATTTAGAATACATTTTTTAGGGATTAGAACTTTTTTTTAATTTAACAGGTAAACCTTTCTTTAATTTCTTCCATTTTTCGGTTGACGACACCCTTTAGGGTTTTCTCGAACTCCCTGGTCCATATTATAATGTCACTTCCCAATGAACTTTTAACTTTCTCGTGGTTGTTTGGCTATAATTTTAGCATAAATATTATTGATTAACTAAAAGGAATGTTTCATTTTATATGCTAATTTCTCTTCGTTATTAGGATCAACTAACATGATAGTCAAAATGTCGAAAGCCTTGATTAGGAAGAAATATAATAATTGAATATTTCTTTAGCGATTTTAAATCAACTAGTACTGTATATCTTTTAGATCTGGCAGGACCAGAAAAAGAGCTTTCTTTAACTCTCTCTCTGAAAAAAAAATACTAAAAAATATTGGTAACTTCTTCATAAGCCACTATCATAATTTATTAATCAGTATTTACTTGTACTTGGTCCATCCCCAGTAATTATAATTATAATTAATACTAAACCTTTTGTCTAATGTTTTAAAATATTTATATTCTTTATTTCTAATGTCACATTGAAATTCTTTCAATAATATTGATTTTATTTATTTTAATTTTCCGTTAGAGTAATGTGTTTAACAAAACGAAAAGAAATTAAATATATATATATATTAGTTTAATTACTAATAATTATTTTTTACAGAAGTCAGCTTGATACCTTAATGCACGCACAATAGTTCTCAGT
>NW_027106205.1:247150-266458 GCF_000696795.3 Halyomorpha halys | reverse complement strand
AGAATCTGTTTAATACGTTGTATGTTGGTCTGGTGGTATTGAGGGTCAGAAAGAGAAAAGGATCGGTGGATAAAGTCCTAAATATTAATATAAAATATCTCTCGGTTTAAAATATTTCAATACCATTTATTCATTTATAAAAGGCACCTGACAAAACATAACACCCACATAAATCTATGAAACACACATAAGTTATATCAAACATGTATTACTTGGAATTATTGTGTATTAAATTAAATTCATTAAAAATTATTTTATACTTGTAAAACCCATTGCAAAGAAATAATTTATTTTGAGGTTATTTTACACATATAATATATTGCACCACGATTTATGAAGATTTTCTATCAATAGGTACATCCAAGATTACGCTATGCCATTGGACTAGGTTTCGGAAGCTGCGGTCACGACAAAAAGAGGTCCTTCGAGTTGGGCAAACGAGGAGCTGTGACGATCCTGGTCGAGTGGCTCCTTAACGACAATGACTCCTACGTACAACTCGGAGTCGTATCTGGCCTCTGGAAGTTATCCTACGAGCTGATCAACTGCATGGTCATGATTAAATACCAAATTGTTGAGGTGAGTACGATAGCTCCTACAACATTGGTTATGCAAAATGTGAACTATCGCGCTGCAAAACAGTATTCATTTTTTTAATTATAATTTATTTTAAAATACAACAATGCCAGCAGATTCATTTTTACTAACAGCAGGACTCTATAGTAACTAACATCTGCTATTATTATTTGTAGAGATATTTTAACAAAATTATTGGTAATTACAATTTTTTTTTATTAAACTATTCTAATAATAAACTATTCAATAATAATAAAAAAAAGACTTAGATTAATTATTTTTTATATATGATTGTTTGAGAGTGGTTCAGTTTATTATCAATTTATACAATTTTGATCCTTTTTTTCTCTCAACATTTATTCTTTATAATTCTCCAACTTTTCGGTCCTCAAGCCATTCTCAAGGATACAACCTACAAAACGTTTTTGTTTTTATATAACAATTACATTATTTCTTTCAACTACACACTGATTTCTTTGGGCATACCTTCAATATTGATGTCATTGCTTTTTAAAAACCCAAAATTGCAGGCTAATTAATAATATCATAATCACTTCATAAAAATTGGTTTTTAAATAGATTTCTTACTTACATAACTTTTTTTTAATAAATTTATATCCTAGATTTAAAACTTGTTTACGAGAAACTTTCCCTTCTTTCATTTATATTTACAACTTAAAAACAGAACCTACCTTCAACAGGTTAGAACTCTGTTATCACCTTATCATATAACAATAACCTTTTATCATTAATTTACATTTTCAATATAATTTAATTAACATTCATTTTTAATTATTTTGCTTATATTTAAAATCCATAATTAATATATTCTTATTTTATGTGTATTTTTTTTGCATACATATACCCCCCTCTCTAATTTATTTTTTACATATTTATTCACCTATTCATACTTTTATAAGTGTTTATTTATTTTATATATACATTTGTACAATTTAAGGATTTGAAAATTTAACTATTTACTAACGTTTTTATATTTATAATAATTAAATATTTATTTTGCTCAAAATATCTGAATAATGGTAGTTTAGTCCCTTAGAATCTGATTTGAAATTGACAGTATAATTTATATTTTCTGAGATCTATATCGATTCTAATATTCTTCATCTAAAAATATTAGTCTCTTTATGAATGACCATAACATTTTCAAAATCAAATGAGAAAAAGAATAAACTATTCTTCAATAATAATAAAAAAAAGACTTAGATTAATTATTTTTATATTAAAAAATACACATAAAATAAGAATATATTAATTATGGATTTTAAATATAAGCCAAATAATTAAAAATGAATGTTAATTAAATTATATTGAAAATGTAAATTAATGATAAAAAAGTTAATGTTATGTGATTAGGTGATAACAGAGCCCTAACCTGTTGAAGGTAGGTTCTGTTTTTAAGTTGTAAATATAAATGAAATAAGGGAAAGTGTTTTTTAAAAAGTTTTAAATCTAGGATATCAATTTATTAAAAAAACGTTATGTAAGTAAGAAATCTATTTAAAAACAAAATTTTATGAAGTGATTATGATATTATTTTAATGATTAAATTATTTTAAAGATGTGACAAGGGCAATTAATTTGCAATTTTGGGTTTTTAAAAAGAAATGACAACAATATTGAAGGTATGCCCAAAGAAACCAGTGTGTAGTTGAAGAAAATAATGTAATTGTTATATAAAAACAAAAACCTTTTGTAGGTTGTAACCTTGTAGGTTGTAACCTTAATTCTCCAACGTTTCGGCCCTCAGGCCATTACGTTGGAGAATTTTAAAGAATAAAAGTTGAGAGAAAAAAAGGATCAAAATTGTATAAATTGATAATAAAAAAAAGACTGTTTATCCCAGTCAATTTGTGTAGGTGTAATTTCTGTGCGGGGCTATAAACTCTCCCGAAAGTAAAGGAAACTGGAGCGATCTTCCGGAAGAATTCCTCCGCCGACGATAACTTAGGCCTCACAAGGAACTGCGTGGGCTCGTAGATCCAACCTTTTACCCTCAGTACATGTTCGATAATTGCCCATCCTTCGATATCATTCCAATACTCAGAAAAATACAACTAATTTTTCATATATTCATTATTTTTTAAATGAATTTAAAGCCATCTGACAGTCAAATAAATTATTTTATATTAAATTCTGTACAAAATAAGTCCTAGGTGATTGTTGGATACCGTTGTCTATTAACCGACAAATAAGTTATATGGATCAGCTTATGTCATTAATTACAAAGATTAAGTATTATTATTTTATAAACTGTTAGTTGAGATTACTTTACTAATTTAAGAATAATAACTCAAGAAATCTATATATTACTAGGAAAGACATTCAACATGTGCATGTTGTCTGACAACGTGATTAAATAAAAATCTCATCAGTTCACATCAAATAACGTTTTTAGGTAACCGGTTGAATAAAATAATTAATTTCTAGTAATTTTCTTTTTATAAATAAATTATTTATTTCTGAATCATAAAGCTTAAGGCTATACATATAATGCGATTGCGGAAAACAATCAGCAATGAACAAGCCGATAGAAGCCAATCTGATGTTTAATTTAACATTCAGAGTACTAAGAGATGGGTATTTGACTGCTCTTGAGATGCAAGGAATGCTTCTAATGGCGCGAAATACTCACCTTAGCTCGAATACCTTACGCTTGAGACTGAGGGACATTTGACTTCGAACTACAACTATTTGGAACTTAGAATCGTTGAAAAGAAAATTAATTGCCGACAATTCTTGGGAAGCGATTTTATTAAAAGGTAAGTCTCTCTTCGGTCTACGCCATTCAGACGATCTAAATTGAGAATGCAGACGAGCAATAGAGCTGAATTTACTCTTCACGACCTTTCCGCGCAATCATTTAGGTTTGCTGGAGCATAAATTTCTTCTTTTTATAACACCTAAAATATAATTAAAATTTTGAATTTAATAATTTAAAATAATACAATAAGGGTTCATGAAAACCTATTGTCCGTCGAAACCAAACAAAAATTAAAAGTAATTGATTTAAAAAAAATATTTCCCGCTAATTGTCCAGTGATCTAGGTCGTCTTATTAGATCGATCATTAAAAAATAAAAATAAAAATGTATTCCGGAGAACCTTGGAGATGCTTGAATGATAATGGAGAAAATGGACTGAGGATTAAGCCCCTACTCCTTGTGGCAACTTGATGGTAGAGAAACAAAAAGGAAGTCTTAAAAAAATGTTAATTTCTATGAATTATAACTTATTATTTATACATTACAATCAAAGGAGGAATAGGTTCAAAGCAGAGTGTTCTGATAGTTTTCACAAAATATTAATGCAATTAATATTATAATTAATAAATATTAATTAAATATTAATTTAATAATGTAAAACATTTTGTGCAATAATGTAACCAGGTAATTGTTACCTGCTTTTTAGTACATTTGACTAACTTTAATTTAAGTGCCCTCAGACATCTGTACGTCTAATAGTCGCTGAGAGATATTCCGAAAATAAATTCATTAACCTATAAATGTTATATAAATTAGAAAATAATTTAAACCACAAATAAGGTAAAAATCGTATTAATTAAAATTATAATTCAAACATAACAAATTTGTTGGGAATGCATTACTAAGAGGGAGCATCTCACTAATTAACCAATATATATATTGTATCATATTACGGCACCATTCTTATAAAATGTGTTAAATTATTAATTTTGTCAAATCCACTCGTGCCATTTTCATTTATGGAATCAAATGAAAGCAATCAGAGGCAGTTTATACCCAAACAATAACGAAAAAAAATCATATATCCTCAAATAATGATATTATCTGATTTAATATTTTAAATGTTTATGATTTTATCGCCATAAGTATCAGGCCCATCCTATTGAGCCCTTCAGTTTAATCCCTTCCCTTCAATAACCCTGATCCAGGTAGGTGTACAAAGACTGGCGGACTATCGCTTCCCCTAAGCCGCCTCTAAGACATAAATTACATCCCTCAATGGCAGAGTTTTTACGCCAGCCCATATCAGCCTTTAAGAGCTGTCGGAATAATTCTGTTCGGGGCTTTAGGGCATCCATAAATATATCCCTGCCTACCATCTCTATAAGACCTCAAAGTATTATCACTTATTTATTAAAATTCTATTGAATACCAAACTATTCTACAGTACACCTGCCATACTATTCAAACCATTAAGGGCATTTTAAACAGAAATTATTAGGAAAGTATTGTTATCTTGATTAGGAATATATATGAGTGCTAACAGACATCTATACAATCAAAACTATTGTCCGATCAACTAGAAATCGACAGTGTTCAGCCTGATATCACTAAAACTACTACATCTACGAAGATAAATGTTATAAATTACTTCATAGTACCTTCAACTAGCTTTAAGTTGAGTGACATTTGACATCTGTTCGTCTAATGGTTCTTGAGCTATATATTCCTAAAATAAATTCACTAACAACTGATTTTTAGTACATTTTTTATGAATTGTAGCATTTTTAAAAGGAATAATATCTCGAGATCTATTGGTTGTAAACAGCTTTACTAGGGCTCATATTTTAGTAAATTTACCATAATTTAAATGATGTAATTAGGGTTTTTAGTGGTTTAGGTAGTATATATTATTCCAAATGAAAAAATATTTTTTTATTAACGTTTTGAAACAGAATTGGGATATTGGCTTAACTACTGTTTATAGTGTTAATCAATATATGCCTATTTATTTGATTATAATGATGCGGAGGTTAAGTTATACAATAATTGAAGGAATTGGCTGCAATCTCTGTGGACGATTTTGTGTGGCTCGGCTTCTCAGATCAACTGTAGGATTTAGACTTGCACAAAGAACTATTAACAATTAAAACGATTTCAAGTTTTAAAAGTTCAAATATTAAATCAGAATTGCTACAGAAATATTTGGATGAAGTTGATAAATTTAGAATTAGTGACCACTATCTAGAATGATATAATGCAGATGAAGCATCAATTAGCAGTTAATCATAAGATACTCAAAGTTCAAAACCTTTCCATGTCAAATATTATCCTTAAGTGGTTCATCTCCTTCCTGTCCCATCGTTCCCAAACAGTCGTCATTCCGAATAAACCTCTTTCCTCTCCCCTTCTTCTGACATGAGGTGTTCCTCAGGGGTTCTCACTTTCACCAACCCTTTTCTCCATTTATATCAACCATCTTCCTGATTCCATTCACCACAGGCAATACCGCTTATATGCAGACGATCTCCAAATCTATCTATCCTTCCATCCCTCCGAGATACTTAAGGTAATCCAAAAGATACAAGAAGATATTGATAATATTAACGCATGGGCGTTTAACAATGATTTGAACCATTGTTCAAACCAGAGGCTTCCAGTCCTCCCTTATTGTCCTCTACTCTTCCTTAACAACCATTCCATTCCTCAGAACACCCGTCAGTTCCTAGTATCCTCTCTCGTCTTCCTCCACTTCGATAAGTGTTCCTTGATATATGGAGGGCTATCAGCAGGACTAGAGTTGAGACTGAAGAGACTTATGAATTGCTTTGTAAGATTTATCATTGGGTTTTCAAGGCGCCCTAAATTCTCCTGCTGGTATACCGAGTTGAAGAAGCTCTATCCAACCTCCTGAAGGCAATACCTCCTTGGTGTTTTCCTATTCCAAGTTCTTAAAATCAAAACACCTACCTATATCTTTGATCTCCTCACTCTTCGTTCATCCATCCACTCATTAAACACCAGATCACAACCGATTGATATATATATATATATATATATCAGGGCATATCTTCAGCAAATCCATCATACGTACAACCTCCTTCTCTTACCATCTCCATTCGCCAGCCCTTTATATATCCATTCTTTCCTTTAAACACACCTATTCCTTTATTTATTGTATAACTAAATCTCGGCATCATTGTAATCAAATAAATAGGCATATATTGACTAACATTATAAACAATTGTTAAGCCAACACCCCAATGTAATTTTATTTTATTTACTAGAAACTTTTAAATGCTTATCTGACAAACATTTTAATGTCTGAACCATGAATTTATTCTCAGGGGACATATATATGTCCCAGAATAAAATTATTTTTTAATTTCAATACTGTTTTAGGCAGTAAACGAAAACGGGCGATGCAGGTTTTTTGATTAAACGTATTAATGAGTAAGATGATCGCATTTCGTGCTATGAAGCGAAATAGAGCAAAACTTTTTGTTGAGAAAGTTAAATGGAAAACAGAAAGCTGTAAATAAGGTTACCTCTTTAATTAAATAATGTATCAGAAATACTCAATGGTTCCATTAGAGTAATAATTAAGTTGATTATTGAATAATTAAAACCTAAGAAAAAAAATTATTTTATTCATTTATTGGATGATTTAAGCTTAAGGCAAGTATGTAAATTGATCACTTTAAATAAGTAGACTTTTTATTTTTTATAATTTTTAATTCTGGAGAAAAGAAAGACTGTTAGACGATTGCAAAAAAGTAGTTAATCATTAATCAAATGTTACAGAGCTACAACAGAAGTTGAGTTAAATTCATCTAAGTAGAAACACTATTCAACTTACCTTATAACAATAGAATTGAATAAATGGCTCTTTAGTCGGTTTGCATTAATTTAACAATGTTAATTAACAATATTTTAGGTAAATGAAACTATATTTCCACTCTCGCAATTATATATGAAATTGATAATTAATTGGAACAAAAACGTACCTTTATCCCTCTATATAACGTTATCTGAGGGGTATGATAGCTAGTTCAGATATAGTCCGTTAATAACGCTTGAATGCAGGAACGGCACGGCACAGTTACCTACAATAAATTATGAATATAATTTACGTAGTAATAAATACAATAAGTGATAAATATAAAATTTAAAAAAATGTATTAAGTATTAAATAATTGCTAAAATCAGTAATAAACATATATAAAGGTATAATAAATACATACCAAAAAGTAATAAATATTAAAAATATATACAAAAAATAAATAAATGATATATGTGTCATCCTTCCTCTGGATGACCTCTATCCTCATTTGTTACGTTTTTTGTTTTTTTATCACCCTCCGTTGCCATCTCTGGCATACGGGGTGCGGGAGCAGTGGGGTAGTGCGCTGGGGTTTGCGCATGCCACTGCTCCCAAGGATCACCAATTTTTTTTTTTTATTCTTTTATTAATTATTTTATTTTATTATTTTTTTACCCCTCATTTGTTATCATGCATGCGGTGGTGGATGGACTCCAGAAATAGTCAAACATTATATTTTCTAATAACTTTGCAACGTCCTGGATATCGGCCCGTTGATCCTCCATGAAAATCCTAGTTGTGCTAGATATAGTTCCGCAAGTTCCAAACCAGAAGCCTCCCATGTTGAAGTCTCTTTCTCCGAAGCCCTCATAATCCTTTCTCTGGATTTTGGAGAGGGTAAGACTCTCAGGAAAAAATATTGTTTGATAATTTTAATCTTCTGCTCGGGATTAAGCAACCAAGAGGTGATAAGAATGGTGAATTTATCAAAATCCCCACTAAACATGGTCAACGAATCTTCGTTAAATTGTGCTCACTCGAGAATGTGCTTGCTACACATTTCATAACATCATAATTTTATTTTATTTCAATAATCAAATAAAAATAATCCTAGCTTTACTCTTGACAGTATTTTTTTTTCTTATTTGTTTTAATAAACTTTTTTTTACTTATTAACTTTTTATTTTGTTTTATATTGATGTTACATTTATTTAATCAAGTATTTCATACACCGACTCAATGAGTGCAATTTAAAAAAAAAATGTATAATATACCTTTAAATTTGTAATGTACGTATATTTTTACTAGTTTAAAGAATCAATGCATTAATTTTAGAATCCGATAAACCTATATGAGTTTGTAAGTTGTTTTATTTTTATCAGTAGGCACTTTTATTATTATTAGGTAAGTTCAATTATTTTGCTTACTTTAATTTTAATTTTTGTTTTTTGTGAATATACTATTTTATTCTAGTTGAATAATCTAAATTTTTATGTTAAAAAAGTTGCATTTCTGATGAAACGGAATATAGGAACGTAAAAACAGATCCTTCAGGAGGTATAGCTTAGGAGTAGCTTTATGACTTGGAAACTTTCGTCCTACACGTTTCTGTTTGTCAGTAATGCACATTGAGCTGGGGAAAGGATTTGCATGTATAGCCAAAGAGTGTAGAAGTGACTTATTGTTTTATGTGTTGTTTTTTATACCTGTTCACCTGCATCAAGATTCCATCTATATGTAAATTTGCCGAAATAACCCTTGTTTGCATAGCGGGTTCTCTTTCCTTATTGCCATCTCCTATAATAAATGTTTTATTCTTTAGATAAAGACCCCCTCCCCAACTCCTTCGTGTTCATACTATTCCTTATCTCAATAAAGTTAGTTAAAGAATCGATAATCTCATTGAAACAAACCAGTTTTGTACTAAATACAATTTATAAATTAGATTTTCAGTTGTCAATAAATATTAACTATTTTTTAATATTTCGTAATTATAAAAATTTTAAGAGAGGCTTGTGAGGGTATTGTATATCTTAAATACTGGATTATCATTTTAGTCATTATATTTCTATTGGAAAGATTTTAATAAAACATTATTTCAATATTTCATATTACATAAATTCAACGCTCTCGAACATTTACTTTCAGTATTACTAATATTTGTATTCCTAAAGTATTTTATATATCTGACTATTTAGTTTAGAGATTGAGCTTAAGGAAATTTATTTTAAAAAATATATAAGGAATCAAATCAAAGGATGATACCTACATAAATAAATCACACAAATAAGCTGATCTTTAGTGATTTTCACACATTTACTTATTTCTGTATATACATTATTCATATTATTGTTTTGCCTTCAGGAATTAATTAAGAAAGTATATTTTAACACAAGACCAGAAAACTATGTCAACCGTGTATCTAGCATTCACGTAGTCAAAACTGGGTTATTGAGTATTTGTCTCCTTTTTTTAAGAATAAAAAAAGACAACCAATTATTATACTTACATATTAAGTATATGCAGGAGGTAATTACCCATTAAAAATATAATTACTCATTTTCAAAGGAATATTAATGTGTAAAAAGATATAATATTATTTGATATGATATAAAAAAAAAAAAAAAACTGTGCATACTTTTGTGTCACAATATTCCCCACTTATCTACTTCTTTAGTCAGCAATTTTTTATAAGTAAATGAATAATGATATTATTAATAACAGATTATTGTGCTTGGAATGGTTTTGAAATTTGTTCAAGTTTCTGGAGCCATCACAGGTATAATATCATTTTCATCAACGAAAAAAATTTATAATATGAAAACTTAAAAGCTAAAAAAACTTTATTTATACGACTTTATATTAAAGTTTCTATAACAATGTTGACAGTTTAAAAATGGCAAATAAGGTGTCTTCCATCTTAAGCTTTCCAGTAAAAAAAAAAATTAAACTTTTTAATTAAAAAAAAAATAATAAAATTTTACTTCTCAGAACACAAAATCTAGCACTTTAGAACTCTTAAAATAAAACTTTTTTGTGTCTTCAAGATGGCAAGTTGTAAATTTCAGTTAGTTAAAGTAAAATATCAAGAGAAATATTACCATCCTTCAAACATCAATGAATGGCGTGAAAACCACTTTTGTTTTTGGAAAATGACATAATATTTTGTCAACTGAGTGCAGAACTATTCGTGTACTCAACGAGTAGTTGAGGTATGTGTCTATGATGGACAATATTTTTAAGATTGAATAAGATTTTTAAGAAGCTATAACTTTAAATAAACCTATTTTTCACTTACCTGATTTAAAGGTATTCCTCACCTATTTTCACTGGAAATGAAAACTGTTGCAGAGGCTGTTGGAGATCATGGCCTGCGACAACGAATGCCTCCATAATTCAGTGGCCGCCCTCCTCACCAACATGCGTCGCCTGGCCAGGATCGCCGAGTACCAAAAGTATGTCGACGAAGAACTGCCTCCTGAGGCAGCTGCGGGAAAAATAACTGATGTTGACCTCATCCTACCTTACCAGTATCCTGATCTTGTCGAACCGGATATCCATATTGAATAAAATCAGAATGTATGAGGATTCCTCATCTAATAAATGCTTCTAAATCCTACTTTTGTTCATAACATGTTTCTCCGTTTTTAATATTACATAAAATAATTAATATTTTGGTCATTAGGCTTACCCTTCAAAATAGGAACAGTTTACAAATCGAATTCATTTAATAGCCAGTAAGAAAAAAAAAGGAAATAAAATCGTTTCTTACTTCTGATATTGATATTGAAGTAATACGTATATAGAATTAAATGCTAATTTAAGAATTCCTATTTACGTTACTGAAGTCGATTATAATTTGAACTGATTAGGTATTAGAAAAATAATACCACAATCAAGGCAATTGTAATTTATACCTGCAAAATGTTTGCTATTTTCTAATTAATTAATATTAACTCACTTGGCTACTTCTCCTTTTACGAGGGTGCCAAAACAAATTGGAGGTTCAGCATGTCGATTTTTTTTTTTCGGAAATATAGAAAAATGTTAATAGCTCAAAAAATCTTTTTTTCTCCTATAACATAAAAATTATTTATTTATTTTTTATCATTATTTTAAGCATTAAAATATTTTATTTTTCTGAAAATAATTTAGCTAGCAACCTCAAATTCATTTTCAGCACCCTCAAAAATATACAAATACAACATCAAGACTTAGAGGTAAAAATCTTCTATGCCAGGATAATTAGATTTTTTGTTTAATTTGACAAAAATATTGCGGGTGGAAGAGCCATACTTTTAAAAATATAAACTATTATTTTTCCTATTCTGAATCAATAATAATATATAAATAACCATCTATTAGAAATATTGCATTTATGTTGTGGTAATTTGAATAAAATAGACAATTATAGCAACTGAGCAAATAAGTAGAAATGTAAACTTTTTGAGCCCTTGTGTGACCGAAAGATATGATCCAATTTTATTTCTTTTTTCAATCCTGTAATTAACAGTTTTTTCACACTATTATGATTTGAAAAGTAGAGAAGTGTTTTCTTACACTAAATCCAGTGGATATAAAGTCAACTCCATCTATTATGGGGGTTGTTTCAACCGAATAGAAATCGTTTTGGACTTACAGTCCAGGATCTACAGTCAAAAACTCAGTAGCTTGGCATACAGATGATTTTTGTGTAAAGAAAACATTTTCCTAAATGTTTGATACTTGTAATAAGTAGAATTTGTCCTGTCACACATTATAGGGTATGTTAATATTTTTATAAATAGTCAGAAGTTGAAACAAAATTATGTCCCTTATTTAAAATTTATTATAATATAAGGATGAGATCGGAATGGCTCAGCGGTATGGCACTGTGCTACAAACACCCAGGACCTGGGTTCAAATCGGGCTGTTACAATAATTATTTATTCTGTTACTGCAGCTTTAAGTCAATCCTGAAAGTCCTCCGAAGTCAACTTAGCCCCATGGAGTTGGTATCCTTTATTGGGAAAAATCTGGTGGTCGAGCGTGTTCTGACCAAATCAACCAGTTGGTCTTGTAAGAGTACTTCCTTACATAATACTGCACCCTTAACCCTACATGGGTTGTTGCGGTATAGTTTATTATTAATTAATAATTATTATCAATAATATGATAAATAAAGGCTAAAAAGAAAATGTCTATAACAATGGCCAGTGTACTGTTTGTTAAAGTCCTCCAATCATAGGGACACTTACCAGAAGGACAAAGTTATTGTATTGGAAAGGGGGCCCTTGGTGGGCTTTGACAAAACCTTCAATTGCAATTGACACCAAATTACAAGGCACTTTGAACATTTTTTGTATTATTACAGGTAACTTCATCCCAAGTTATATAGCTCCATAACCCAGCTTATTTCAGGCTCGGTTGACATAAATAATTGTTCTTATACTCTTTTCCTAACCAAGAACTTTCTTGCATAACGTTGGACTTATGAGAGAGCTAACATTCATGATATAAATTTATTCTTTATAATAACTTTAATCCCAATCCGTCGCAACAAATAATTAAATTTATTTCTCAAAATAATAATTTTATTACATTTAAACTTTATTAATACCTTACTAATGTTCTTTTTATTAAAACTCTCTTTCACTTCATTTTATTCTCGTCATAAAATTTGGTATATCTATTTTCCCACATTGAAAAATCAATTAGTAACATAAATATAAAAATATTGGATACTGAAAGAAGAATGTTAATATTTCTGAAAGACTGGAATCACTAGCCAGATTAATGAGAAGTGAGGTCTCTATGTAATAAATATTTTATGGCCAAAAAAAATAATCTCAAAACAACTTTAAAAAATATTTAAGAGTGCAATCAAGAGGCCAAAAATAGAAGAAAAAAATTATATGTATTTTATAATATCTGGAGGATTTAAAACCCTTTAGATTATTTATTTTAAAAGTCCTAAGTTAAGATATTTTAATACCTTCTGGTCCCTTTTCTTACTATTAAATCGGCCTCTGGACATTAGATATAAGGCGTAGTATAGGAAGGCGTGGTTTTATGGAACCTCGCATTGTTTTCAACTTACCAGTGCTAGAAATACCAAAAGGTTGTTAAGTCTTCTTTGATAATAGCCATGCCTTATCGATGTTTTTAATTTACTCTTCCGCAACCCACAAATGAGCAGATCTCAATTTTATGCAGTAAGTGTGGCTCTAACCTGGAGTGCAAGTTACACAAACGGAACCACTTAGTGTTATTTTTTAAATAACAAGGAATAATTGTTATAAGTCAAAATTTCATCATATTGAGTTTTTAAACTTGTGAAAATTTGGTATCACAGAATAAAGTAGCATCAAACTCCAGAGATCCTAATTCTACAGAAAAATGCAAAAAAAAAAACAAACTTCATTTGAGTGACTCGAAAGCCATAATTTGAAAATTCCCCAGTCCTTATTGTATATTTAACTTATCCATTTTCTTGGATCTTCCTACTTCATCTCCTATTTTGCCTCCCCTCCCTTTATCCACCTCCCTATCAGTAGAATTAATCATAGTAATGATATTTCTAGTTGGCATGGAACAGCTTTATCCACAATGCCATTCGTTATATTCCCTTCGTCAACTTTTTTATATTTCCATCTCTCTCAGTGAATCTTGAAGTTATTTGTATAGAGAGACGATAATGAGGGTAGATTCTGTAGATTTCTTTGCTCTTTTCAATTTTTTCTCTCAACGAAAAAACGATTAGTACCTAACTTGAGCCTGTGTAAGTGGTTCAGGTGTGCATGTGGATATGTTACAGTTTCCCCCATTAATGAACCTCAAATTTCACAGCTGTAAAACCGATGTCTACGGAAATACTTGTTCTATATTGAAAAAAACTCTTTGTGAGAAAAAAGCTCATCTTCTCAGATGAACCAAATAAAATATTTCTTCTAAAGTGTACATATATATAAAGTGGAGCTCAGTTTCACACATTACCATTACATGTATGCTCGAAAATCCTCCAGAAAGACTAAAAAGGAGTTGCATGAATGATCTTCTCTACTAATCATAAGCTGCAATATTAAAATAAGAAAAACTGTTGCTAGGTAATATTCTCCGCCATTCATAAATTTTTTGGTTTTCTGCGGTTGGCAAAAGAGAATAAAAAATTGAGTGAACAAAATTTAAGCTAAATGTAGTTAATAGAACAACAGAGCATAGAAAGAGTTGGTTAAAAAAGGGAGACACATGTCTCAAATGGTAGAATGTTGAGATGGTGGGAGAAGAATGAAACATGTTAAAATCTTCAAAAGGCATTCTGACAAACACAATTCCCATACATATTTTCAAGTCTCTATATCAACTTGGAGGGCCTGGAGGTGTGAAAGGCTCGAACAAATTAATTAATTAACTAAACAACTTAAATAAATTGTAAAAAAATAATTAAAAGGATGCTCAAACAACAAATCAGTTGACATATAAATTTTCATTTTTATAAATCAATTTAGAGGAATTCATTGAAGTTTTCAAAGCAATAAAAGTGTCCAAAAAAGGTGAAAAATAAATTTGGACATGAGACATCACTCCAAGTAGATGTGTGTCGCACAGAAAATACACTACAATATTGTCTGCACTGTAAATCTATCTTGATAATTAAGACAGAAATAACCCTTTAATTTTAAGGTTATATTTTTGTATCACCCCTAAAACTAAAAATAACTTTTAAAATAGCAATTTATGACATTGTAGTTCCATCTCATTTCTTTGGAAGATTCGTAAATTGCAAACGATAATATATTTGTTTTAACGGAAATAAAATATCACTTAAGTTTCTCATTTTTAGTCTGTATTTACCTATTCGAATTTTATTACAAAATGATTTATTCATAAATTTTGTTTTTCTGAAAGTGACAGCTGGTAAACAAATACCATTGCTATTCTTTATTAATGGTACATGATTGAAAACAAGAAAATATTTATTATTATTTAGGTTTCGAATCATTGGGGTTATTTTACGTACCCATGTGAGACGGTTCAGCCCCCTGCTTATTGAGATAATTTGGATCACAGAAAACAAAAATTGTTACATCAGTGAAATACTTCAATATATCAAAAATATTAATTTATGTAAATTTCCTTTAATTACATATTGATCACATTTCTGTGAAAGGAGATTCATTTATAAAACGAAACTTCATCATGAGTTCAAGAAATTTTCTTCGTTTCTTGCATAAATTATCACTTCAGTAAGCAAAACGTTCTAGTCAAAATGAAAATAATTAGTGAAATAGAACGTACCTCTAGCTGAATACTACTAAGGAAACAAATAAGCCAATGAATACCAAACAGAATAGGTTCTCAATTGCTGTTTCAATTCCCAGTCACGTATAGGAAGGCTCATATCTAAATTACTTATCCTCATGAGAACTGCTCTGATGATGCCTAGAAGACCATAACACCTATTCGCAAATTATATACTTAAAGAGGTTATTCAATAAACTATATATAAATATATATATATATATACTTAAGGTCGAGCGATTTAGTGTAACAACAGTCTCATAACTATTATTGTTTTGTTTTTTCTATAATATTAAGAGCTTCATATTGTCGGGTTTAAATTGAAAAATCAAATATTAAAGTATACATAAGCATCAGTGCCGAAAGATAAATTTAATCTATGTATTTTAACTTTTACTCTCCTAAATTTTCTGCTTTGGTCGACGCGTCCTAAAGGATTTAAAGCATACAAAAAAGTGAAAAATATTTTTATGTTTATGACCGTTAGTGAGACAAATGTTAAGAAAAAAATCGTTAGAAAATTCAATTTTGCGTAAGATGATACCTTATTCCTATGATGACGTATTCTCATTTACAGTGACAAATTTCTGTAATACGTTGTATTCGTAATTAGTTTGCGGTGTCTAGTTGTTGTCTCTCCTACAATTCGTAAGATAGGTCATATGATATATCTGTATACAAACACTAAAATCTCCTCTCTTCCTATAACTTCCACGGTCAACAACTAACGCTTAATATTAATAATTTATTTTAAAATTGTTAAACAGAGAGGAAGATGTTGCTGGACATGGAAAGCTGTTCTCAGAATATGAATAAATAAAAATTACATTATCGGACCATCTGAGATAGTTAACATTTTTCAAAAGTTGGTCAATATTAAAGGTGAACTATGTAAGTGCTCCTATTAAATTTAGTGGACATTATTTTTTATTTTTTAATAATTTATTTATTGTTATTTACAACTGTATACATCTATATACATCAAGTAAATTTGTAAGTGATATTATGACATGATACAAACATGTGGAGAATCTATCCATTGAGAGAACTTCAAAAACATTTCTAAAGGAGAAGATCACGAGGCCATCTTCTTTTCGAGGATTATTAGAAGGCAGGCTAGAAACGAGTTGGTTTGGGTGGTTGGGAAGTTTATTATGGAAGGATTGGTATCTGGTTCTGGCCAAATCGGTAACATAGGGGACATTGAGGTCTTGATGGCTGATTTGATTTGTGACAAAGTAAGGAGCATTAAGGATTTTGGATTGTAAGGATTGGATACGAGCGGAATTCGAAGCTATAGTGGAGCTCTAAAGCTCAACTCTGCATGTCCAGATTGGCCTTATTAGAGATATAAAAGTTTTTATGTTAATAAAATATTACATAATTTGACTTACGTTTCCAACTATATCATTCCGGCTGAAATATGAAGATAAATTAAATAAAATGGTAAATATAGCATTTCCAAGTGAATCGACACATTTCCCAAGTCAAATCTAAACTTTTCATTTAAATTGACTTGGAAATGATGTTAGAATTCACTTAAAGTAATTTTACCCTATGTATATAATTTGTTTATTATTTAAATACTTGTAGTTTCGTTATTTATTTTTCTAAACTTCCTATTTGAATGTTGCTCTTCCTTATGTTTCTTTATCTTTATAAACACTGTCAAATTTTTATACATTCATATATTGTTACATCTGACAGGTTCATATACAATCCCTACAGCTTATAAATATATTCTGATATTTAGTATGACTAATATACAATTTTGTAAATAAATCTCTCTTGTATGTAGAAAAGAAAAACATACAAAACAAACGATCAATAGACTCAATTTCACTTTTAAGTATAAACTAGTCATATTTAAAGGGTTTATTTCCTTTATAGAGATTATCGTGAAAAACAATATTTTTCAGTAAAAACAAACAAACGTTGTTCATTAAATTTACAAGAACGAAATCTTGCCCACTCCAGCAATGAAGGAAAAATATCGTTTTTGCTGCTATCTGTTGGTTATAGGAAGAACTTCAATGCCTCTCAAGAGCATCTTTTCTGCTACTCACTGTAAACTGTTATTTCAAGTTATAAAAAAGAAGCACTTGAAAAAAAAATATTGAATATTTAAATACATAATTAAATAAGTTGTATTTTCAAATTTTTTAAAAATGCATAATTTATTTATTATGAAGTGAATATTATTTGAATGGATAATCGTTTAATCGTTTCTTTAATGCTTGAAACCGGGAAAAGGAGGGGGGAATTAGACACATAAAAGGCACTGCTCTAAAATCAAATCAGAGCACATACAAATTTTCTTTGATCTATTACAAATAAATAGGCTGTAAAGATGCGCAAGGGCTGAAAAACCGCAAAACGATAGCAGAGACAAAATAGGCCAAAAAAAAAAAATAGGGAAAATTCTAACATATATACAAACATTTTAGTAGCCCACAAATAATTTATTAATTTTTTTTATTTATTCAATAAATATATTTAACGATTTAATTTATCTTTAAAAATAAAATTAAACGATTATATATTTATATATAGGGAGATGGTCAGGGTTGCGGTCAATAGTGAAACAAAAATAGTTTACAACTATTTATTTTCCAACGTTTCGCCCCACTTTGCAGGGCTTCATCAGGGCTGTCCAAATAAATAAGTTGAAACAAATAAGTTGAACAAATAATAAATTAGTTGAAAAGTGGGGCGAAACGTTGGAAAATAAATAGTTGTAAACTATTTTTGTTTCACTATTGACCGCAACCCTGACCATCTCCCTATATATCAATTTTTACGGTAAACTATACATACATATATAGATTATATATTTAGCAACTCACTTTGCGTTTGAAATTTCACAATTGATATTACTGTAAGACACGCAGTGCAATTTTTTTTATCTACCTAAACTAACTTAAAATAAATTACTTGACACGTTTCCTGGGAACTGTAAAGTTCGGTCCTGCTTTTTGCTCTTACTTGGAAACTAGGAATATTTTCATGTTGACTTTAATAGTGCATTACAGTTTTATGTCTTCTAGTTTATATCAAATGTGATAAACTTAGTTTAAAATAGTAGTAGTTGATCACTGTTAACGCGGCAAAATGACGACATGAAAAATTAGAAAAAAAAAAGAAAGAATATTTGTTTTTATTTCATTCTCTGTGCAGATTTAGTGAATAAAAATTCTGATGTGAAGTGGTATCACACACCTTTCAGTTGGCCTACTTGAGTAGAAATTAATTTCTACTCCCAAAATGTTGTGAAGTGGACGTTGTGTGATGCACATGTAATTTTTTCTCAATCTTAGGCATGGGTATCTGCACCCTTTCTCATTTCCCCTTTTAATTTAGAACTTTATCTCCGTCCCATTATGAATGATTTCTATTAATTACTCACCAACGGTATTTTTTGAGATTCTCTGATTTCTCAGTTGGCAATAATATCCTTTGTTGATACATTTTTTTTTCTTCCATTAATCATCATATTACATACGTCAACTAGATAAAAGGAAACAACGTCAAATATCTGTTGTATGAAACATCTTCTCGTGTTCAAGGGTTTTCTACAATATTAGTCATTGAGACCGGAAACCTTTTACAAAATAACTTATCAATAAATGATTACTCCTTCATTTTTCTGTCTGTTATAGTTTTTTAATTCGCTTATCATGAGGAAACGACTAAATATATTTTGACTAAGAAATGTTCCGTTCTTATATAAAACCGTAAGAGATTTTGAGCAGCATCAAGCTGCCATCCACTATGGCGTTAAATTAAAACCTGTTTTTTCCAAATGTGTGTAGCTTAATGGTATTATTAATTTACACCAAAAACCTAATATCTAAAATGTTTACTCATAGAAAAAATATCTCGCCGTGCAAATATATTTATATATATA
>NW_027106205.1:243776-247090 GCF_000696795.3 Halyomorpha halys | reverse complement strand
TATGGTACTATAGATTTGAACAAAAAATTATCAAATAATAGAGGTTACGAATCTCAATTTTGAGTCTTAAATTTTTCTGAAACTTTAATCAAACTCATTCAAAATTGTAAAGATCCTAATTGGGATTTTAAGATTTTGATGCATACATCAATACCCAAATACGTATTTTAAAGCCGAACACATTTTGAGATAACGCACGGGTCAAATATTCCATATTAGCTCCCACAGCAACTTTGTTGCCATCGTTTCCACCAAAAATTTCTTACTCTACCTAAAACTTATGTTCATAGGTCTCAGCGAGTACAGTTCAGAGTTAATATAACTGTAAAACTAAACTGATATTTCCCAAGAGTGCAACATAATTACTAAATGCGTACACTGTTATTCAAATGGTGTGTGTTCAGTAACATTCTTAATAATGTTATATTGTTTATATAAGTGATCATGATATCGCTTTTAGTTCCAATGAACTAAATAGAAGAACGAAATTTTTTTTAGCGTTGCCGAAACCTGCACTGAAACAGAACTATGAGAAAACTCATAGAGATCTTTATTGTTCAGTAATCTGGAACTCATAAAATATATTTTCACAAGCAAATAGGGCGTTCGATGGATGTTTGGGTCATAGTAGATAAAAACAGAATACAGATTAGCATAATAACGATTTTTTTTTTAATTTAGAGCAGTTCGAATAAACATATGGCCAGAAAACCAATCATAGACTCTTGCTTGCTGAAAAGTATCTCCTGACACGATCAGACCAATCTGCGCTATAAAATTAATTTTATGGATAGAAACACAATCAATGATCCCAGCATAGAAAAACAGTAATAAAACAAATTCGGAAGAAAATGCAACATAACATAATATGCGAATATATCAGATGGTAGGGAGTAGGACAACATCCAACTGATTTGTTTAATTGATATTCCAACAGTTTATTAACAGTTCAATATTCAACATCTTTAAACATTAAAAAATTGAAGTTTATGTTTTATGATATATAGAAAAAATAAGCGGTTTCATTTGTTAGTGTATATAATTGAAATACCATTCCTTTCAAGAAGTGTACTTAAATGAGGAAATTCAGATGTTTGTAACTGTCCTCTCCACAAAGGAAAGTTTAAAGATATTTTTAGCGCTGGATGACTCATATTGCTGTTGGAATATTTCATATCCTCGGAAAACTTTCAAATATTTATTGATACTAATGATTTTTACGAAATTGAATTCTCTTTTCGCGAATCAATCCAGATAATCCTTTTTTATGTATTCGTGAACTCAACTATATGAGATATATAAATATATATAAAATCATTCTTGCTAGTCAATATTACTGTTTGTGCTCAATATGACCAATATTTGACTTCATAGTTTATTTCAATAACATATCGCAGGTCTAGAACAAGGATGACATAAATTTTGCGAAGTTGACTTTATTGTGTTGGTGGGTTCAAATATGCATTTATTAGATGATTTTAGGTTGACATAATTGTATTTAAAAATTCACCAAGAGTAGACTTTTGCTAGTACAATTATATCCATCTACAACCATCTAGTATATTCATTCAAATAAAGTGAATAAACTGAATTTCAAAGCAATTTACAGTTTTGTCATTATTCTTCCGTAGCAGCAACATGTAAAACCAAATAAATTGAACAATTCTTAAGCAGCTATTCCGAATAAAGTTATCTAAATAAATTGTTATGCTACAACACAGACCAAATTTTACATGTATATTTCTTCTAATTATCAACGATTAAAATAATTTATTAAAATGTGAGATAAATTAATTTAGGATTTTTCTATCAACTATTAATTCATCCACTTCTGAAAACTAAGGTTTTTGGACAAATTTAAATTCTAAACCAAAATATTATTTAATTTATTCAAAAATTAAATTTACACTTGTCAAATAGGTATTATAAATCAATATTTTACTTATTTACATGAGATGCTCCCATAATTATTTTTAAATAATAACTTCCTACAAGTGGATATGTAGACTTAATTTAAAACACCTTATCTATTCTTACTACAAAACCTAGTATTTTCCAATCATTATCTCTTACGGCCTGCTATATTGTGATACATTTGTTTCCTATCTACCGAATGTATTGCTCTGTAGAAAATAAAAGAAATAAATTGTAAAATTTTAAATTTAAGGTATTAAACACCATTGAATAATTTTTTTTTTCAATGTTACATGTTTCTAGACTCTAGGTATGTAAAAAAGATGCCGACAACAATAAAATATATAAGTATATATCCCCGTTTTCCTGGGAATCAGTTTCTATTAACAACTACTTTTACTTTCACTTACCTGTATACGGAATATATTGTAGAAGAAAGTGTTACGATCGCGAAAAATTTCGAATTCGAATTTTCAACAAAAATACAACTTTTGAGTTCATCATAGTAAAAAAAACGTAGTTTCTCAAAATGGTCATTATGTTTGTGAACAGCCTAACTCTAAAACAAAGTCATACGAAACTGAAATTACATATTTAAGGCAGAAATATGCCTGAGATGTGAAAGCAACTTTTTCATACATGGTCAAAGCTTCGCCACAAGGGGAGTTGGGAGTTCTGCAAAGAGGTAAGGGCTCCTTTTACAGGGCCCAGTTTAGGTACCA
Source organism: Halyomorpha halys (assembly GCF_000696795.3). Taxonomy (NCBI): domain Eukaryota; kingdom Metazoa; phylum Arthropoda; class Insecta; order Hemiptera; family Pentatomidae; genus Halyomorpha; species Halyomorpha halys. Next base: position 244,454 of record NW_027106205.1, on the reverse strand, counting down.
GTCTGCAAAGACCCCATAAAAATCAAATCCAATCCCCAGTTCAACTTTTTACACAAACAACATTGGGTAAGCAGGAAATATTACCAATGTAATGCTATGTAATTGAAAACATAAATAGATGATAGATTTATAAGAACGTAGATTTATAAGAAAGTAGGTTGGTTCCTTGTGGGAACCAATAAAATGGGAGGCCAATAAAATATATATACAAATACATAAACATATAGTAAATTATGTTTCTGGAACCCCACCACCTTAGAACCGCGGGTTGCCAAAAACGCAGCTATAGAAATAGCTTATTCAGGTCATAAAGACTATGTAGAATTACAATGTTTCTTGAGCATTTTCCTATCAAGAAATGCGACCTTTTCCAAAACTACATAAAGCACATAGGTAAAAAACGTTTTTATGGAATCAGAAGCTTGCAAAATTAAAATAATCTCTTGATATATCTCCTGGCTTATTAACTGAATCATTATTCACGTCAGCAGGATGCTTATTTTCAGGTAACTTTAATATTAAGACTGCTGTGATAATTAACAAGAATGAAGAGTTTTTTTTTTGTTTTTTTTAATAATTTATTTATTGATATTTACAACTGTATACACATATATACAACAAGTAAATTTGCTGTAGGTGACATAGTGACATGATAAAAACATGTGGAGAATCTACCCA